>NW_022985188.1:249565-348359 GCF_010093535.1 Lindgomyces ingoldianus
AAAAAAAAAAAAAAAAAAAAAAAAAAAAGTAAAATTAACATATAAATAAGTAAGCAACTTTATAAAAGTAAAAAGTTGCTAGTGTTTATATATAAGTATAGCTATGTTTGTACACATGTATAGCTAAATTAAGTTGCCTAAAATGTTAGCTATCTAGCCTGTGTGTTAGAGGCTATGTGTACTTAAGAGCCCTCTTTCTTTATACAAAGAGAGAGGGTAGTAGTTAATAACAAGAAGATCTTTGCCTGCTTACCTCTTAGTACGCCCCTTAGGCGTACGTTTGTTTAATTAAACCTAGGTTAACTAACACTTAGAAAGATATATTAATTAATTTTATTATAAACCTACCTTTATCTAAAGGGTATATAAATATTATAGTAGTTATTAATTACTTAACTAAGTATTAATACTTAATACTATATTCTTTTATAACTGCCCTTAATATAGCCTAGTTATTTTACTAATATGTATAGGTTTACTATAGCCTGCCTAATATAATTATATTAGACAAAGGTACATAGTTTGTCTTAGCCTTCTAGAATAAACTTTGTAAATAGCTTTAAATTGTCCTTTATTTATTTACAGCTTTTTACCTAGAGACTAACAGCTAGACTAAGAATATAAACACTATAATAAAATAAGTCTTATAAGTGTACACAAACTACTAGTAAGATAACTAGGTAAAATAGTTAGCTACAGCATAGTTTAAAGCTAATAACATAACATCTAAATTAACATAAGTATCTCTATTTTTAGTAAACTATAGATACTACTTTTAAATAAGATTTAAACTACTTTTAAATACTCTCTAACTAACTTATTAATTTATATAAGTAATAAATGTAAATAGACTTATTAATAAGATTTAAAATATATTTAAATATATTTATAAAAAGCTTACATAGGCTTAAGCTTTTTAATAAGAGTACGTAAACTAATTCTAAACTCCTGCCTTTATATATGCAGCTAGTAAGAAGGTCTAGCTAAACACTAGAAATATTTAAATAAACTAATAATTAAAGAAACTTAATTAGAAGAACCTTAGCCCCTTTATAGTAGCCTATATAGTTTTATTATATGCTTACTAATTAATCCTACCTAATAGCATAAAGATACACCCTATGTTTTATGTATTATTGCTGCGCTAAGTAGCTTTTAAATCTAACTATTTACTTAAACAGCTAAACCTACTACTTAAACCTATTATTATAAATAATAAATTAGAATATATTATAAAAGATGTTAAATAGATTTAGTTTAATAAAAAAAAACATATCTATAAATACTTTATAAAATAGACTAGATACAACAAACTGTTATAAAAACCTATAAAAGCCTTATAAGAGAACTCTGCAGTAACTTAATTTTATGCTTAATACTTATCTAAACTAAACTTATACCCTAATAAAAACAACTTAATGCTAGAACTACTAATGTAAAGGATTCCCTTTTTAATAAGAGGGGGAGTACTGTCACAGTATCCTCTCTAAATCCTAGACATAACTATATTAGACGCGTACTAGAGTATTATTAGTGCACGTCTAACATAAATATAATATAATATAGACATAAACTTAAGTATAAACTGCCTTAACACTAACTAAACCTAGAATAGGCTTAATTTATACCTAAAGCGCTTAGACTTTTAAGCTAAGTATTTAATTACTAATTTTCTTTTAAACCTTTCTGTTCCTTACACAACATCTTGTACCTACTATAATACCTCACGTAGTAATTAAACTAGACCTCTGTGAAGCTCTATAACCTACTCGTGCACAATTGTGACAATGCGTAAGGATTTTCCTCTTAGCTAGTAGCTGTAGCTAATATAGCTAATTTTTTACACACTAAGCATAATCTAGGCTATGTTAGCATAAACTAGCCTAGTATGTTTATAAAGTGTTATTTAAAGCTTAAAGTAAAGTTTAAGTATAAGTATAACTATAAAAAAGCCTTTTATAAGAATTTTAAAGTAATTTAGAGCTAGTTTAGCCTTATAAAGAATATTAAAGCTAATTATAGTATCTAAAATAATAACACATATAACTTTAATAAAATAAGCTTTATAATAAGCTAGATATTTACTAACTATACTTATACTTAAAACTTTACTTTAAGCTTTAAATATTACTTTATAGACATACTAAGCTAGTTTATACTAATATAGCCTAAATTATACTTAGCGTGTAAAGAATTAGCTATATTAGCTATAGCTACTAGCTAAGAGGAAAATCCTTACATATATAGCTTAAGCATAGGCTTAATAATTACCTACTTTTTATTATTACTTAGCTTTTATAAGTTAGCTATAAAATTAGCTTATAAAAGTTATTTAGTATGTAAGTTATTTACTATTTTTTTAAAAGAACTTTATACATAGCTATAACATGTTATTTTAAAAGTGTTACATCTTATTTAAAAGCCTAAAGTGTAAGCTGTATCTAATGTCCTTTTAGTGTGTCTAAGTAGTGTTATTAGAAATGCATTAGTGTAAGAAAAGTAGTTTAGTAGAGTTTTAGTAAAAGTAAGTAACTTAGGCGTGTAAGTAACTTGCCTGTTAAGTATGTTATAAATTTCTAATTAATTTAGTCTAGTAGTTACTTAGTTCTAGTTTAGAAAACAATACTACTAATTTTAAAATTATAGTATAGATAGGTTAGAATTCTACACATAGTTAGACTTTTTTTTTTTTTACTATTAGTAGTTAGAATTTAGTAAAAAAATTTTTTTTTAGCTATTTTATACTTACAGCTTGTCTTTATATTCTATTAAATTCTAAGCCTCTTTAGAAATATAGTAGCAAAGATATTATAAATCGAATTCTGTTATATAACCTTTAAAGTTGGTTAAATTACAAAAATCCCTTAGACAGTTAATAAGAAAAACGCTAGCTACAGAGGTTAGAAACTGCTAACCCCTAGGCCATACTCTGTTTAGAGTAGCGTCCTCAGTTCTCTCATCGCCCCGGCTAAGCTAGCTGGGATAAGTAATAGCTTCTCCTCGCCAAATGTAAAACCACATTTAGACTGGGGCAAATTCCAACATCATCTTAAACACAAACATAAATTTCAAATGCTAAACGAGAGCGTCCAGAATCCTAAGCAAAGTTGAGCTTAATTAATCTACAAAAGCAGTAAAGACAGAACTAAAGCCCCCATTTCAACTTAATCTCATCTACCCTTTTCTAAAACCCCCATGCGCCCCTCACCCCACGGAGAATACTACCCATTTAGCGGTAGATGTAATAGCTAACATAGTCATCAATGTCATGGTATTGTTCCAATCCCTTGGAAATCCTGTCCCTTGAAGTCGTGGAATATTCTGTATTCAACTTCATCCTTTCTCGAGCTTATTGTGAATCCATACTATTACATGTTTCATTCAACGACTAAATCTCTATCGTCTGCCCTGGAAGATGTTTGCAAAACTATCAGGCTTTGAATTAACGTTATGCTAGGTGCCCTGCTTCCAGCTGGTTAAGTTCTACGTTGCGAAAGGCGCAGCTTTGAAGAATTCCTGGTGTCCAGTGCTAGGAGAGCTAGGACTTCCGGCAACAGAGCTGTGAAAGCTGGGTTAGTTATGGGAGCGAACTCGGAGAAGATTACTAGGGCTGAGTAAGTGTGCGAAGATTGATTCTCAGAGACCAATACCTCCTTTCGTCCTTCGTAACCCTAAACCATTTCCTTTTCCTTATTGCGCGGACATCGAAGTATTAGAAGAGTGGTCGTGAGTGGATGAGGATGAAGCTAACATGAAAATTATGCCGAGCAGTCCCGCTCTAATATAAGCTAGAATTAGGAATAAGATTCCGATGGGGCATGCTAACCTGGGGTACGTTCCCTCCTCCTGCAAGCCAGAACTCCCAGAGTATCTACCAAACCGACCCTTTTCTCCGGGGGCTTCCCGAATGACCACCTTCCTCCTACTTCCCACAAAACCTGCAACTCACTACATCACTCTCTCTATGTCTTGAGTTATAGCCAAAGCTAGAAGATAGTTTTCAATACTCGTACGTCGGACCTGGGTTCAAGTTATTGCTTTGCTTAGCAAACTGATTGATATTTACAAATCTATAAATCCTGTCCTAATCCTATTTTACGAACTATATTCTCCACTTTTTGGGTCCCAATATCCAATCCAAACTCCAGGGGTCTCACCAGTAAAAAATAACCCATGTGAATCGATGCGTAAACGCATCCCAAGCTATACCGTGCCCTGCGCCAACCAGGCGTCCAATGCCTAGTATCCAGAACAGAAGGAGAAGAGGGGAATTGACTTGCCGGCTATAATCGTGTGCCGTTGATGTGAAAAGGAGAAATTCTTACCCGGTCTATCTCGTAGGCCGCAAAGAGGAAAGTGTGGGGAAGGGGGAAGGTGTGACATGTATCTATGATGTCGGGTATGTGTGTGCTAATGCTAACGCCGTTGCTGATGCTGATATCGTGGCGCAAGCATAGAAAGTATAGTAAGTATGTCGAAAGGTGTTGTATGTGCAATGCGCGTGCGTGTGCGTCTCCGTCTTTTCCTCGTCCATCTCGTCCATCTCATCCCCCAACCCAATCCTCCAACCCAGTCTTCCAACCCCGCCCCCTCTCACGGCTTAACCTTCTCCCTCTCCATCCTCTTAACCGGATGCAGTAACATTGCCGGCATGCACATCCTCCGTTCCTGCCACACTCCATCCATCCCCTCCCCACCCTCAATCCTCTCCTCCTGCCCCCAATCCTGCATAGCCACTTGCCAATTCAACCACCGCCGATACAACGTCCTCGGGAACTTACTCGCGTAATACCAACTCCAGCCCTGGAAATTATACTCGCGATCATGATTATATGGAGAATCCGCTTGTTCCGTCCACGCTCCTTGGATGGGGGTAACGGGACCGTAACGAGAGTTATCGATGGTCGAATGGGCGTCAAAAATGGCCTCAGAGTATGCAGCGGGCCAGTGGCGGTCGTTGAAGATCGGGTGTGGTGCGTACACGGCTTTGAGACCATGTTGGAGGGCGACGGTCGAAGGCCACATTTCCGCTTGCATGCTTCTTCCAACTAAGTTCTCTTCGTGCATGGCTTGCAGCATGCGTTTGCTGAAGCGGACGACGGTGTTGATGAAGACACGACGGTCGATGTGGATGAAATCCGGGTGCGTGAACCAGTCCGCTGCGCCGTCTTGCGGGGTGAAGACCGGGCGCACGCCTGGGAGATAGTTCCAGATTTTATCTTTGTAGGACCAGCTTGTGTTGCGGGGGTCCCAGATAGGGAGAAGGGTGATGAAGTCTGCGGGTTCGTTGACGCCCCATTTAAATTCATCGTCCTCAAATGATGTGGGAGGTGTGGGCCCGAGGGGTTTCTGAGGGGGGTCGGCGCGAGCCCAGGGTCGAGGACCCCAGACTGGAGGTGGGATGAGGGAGTTTGCAGAGGCGTTGAGGACGTCAGCGTGAGTTTGCTCGACGAAGTTCTTGTACGAGCCATGGACGGATGGGAGGTAATAGCGCTTGTTGCGTTCCCAGAGAAGTTTGCGAGGCTGCATGTCTGCGAATTCGGAAATCTTCTCAAAGAAGTGGTAGTGATGGCCGGTGTATCGGGCATCCGTTTCCCAATTCCAGATATAATCGAATTCGGGATGTGTTAGCGAGAACCACTGGAGGCACATGAACTGTTGCCAGTAGACTTGCCAGTCTTTGACCTCCGGATACCATTTTGGGAAGATCGCTTCTGACCATAGAATAGCAACATCTCGCAGCTCCGCGGGAACATGTTCTCGAAGAACCTCGTCATAGATAGCCGGGTTGTCAAAAATGGGCTTGTTGCGATCCTTGACATGGACATACAGAAAGACCTGATATTCGCCACCAGATTGAAGAGACAACTCCGAGATCATAGCACGAATAGCCGTTATATCGTTCTCCTCATAATGGTATCCCGTCCACGCACGAATTAGGACCGCCGTCCGATGATGGTACTGCGGACCCTTCGCATTCCTATTCTCAACATTCCCCCTGCTCGTCCCCGTAGGAGTCGCGAATGCTGACGACGCGACGGCCGAAGGAGGAAGCGTTGTGCTCGGTTGCTTATCGACTGGTGTTCTAGCCTCCGGACGGTAACGATTCTTGTTCAACTCCAGACACTCATCTTGCAGCATTCCCCAGTTCATCTCCGTCCATTCCGGAACCGTCTTTGGGGCCTTCCAGTCCTTCACATCCTCGGGGAACTCCTCGTCTCCGAATCCATACGGGCCGTATCGGGAGTACCGGTCGAAGCAAACATTGCCGTCTAACCCGATAACATCGTATCCGCCAGCAAACACCTTTGGGAAGCCCTCTGGAACGCCGGAATAGACCTGAACCTCATCATCTGCGCTTTCATTCAGACGCATTCCTCTCGGTCCCATGCACGCCACATATGTGCCTTTCCATTTCTTCCCCCACTCGCGATTGTTATACTCGGGAAAGGGTTTGTAAGCTTGGGGCGAGGAAGCTACAGTCTTGCTCAGCTTGTCGTGACCCGCGTTATACGGCCGGTAGTCCCTGTACGCACACGTCAGAAACCCGAGCTCGACTCCTACTCCATGAATACAACATCCGGCAGAGCAGAACGCAGCAGACCGGAACATACATTTCGAACTCCTCCCACCGATTAGGATCATAATCCTTATCAACATAATCCCCAAACGGCGGCCAGTGCCCATTCCACGTCGGCCTCGTCCAATTCAACATGTTCTTCATATACTCCTTCAAATCCGTTGGTCTCGGTTCCGGCACACCTAAATCTAATGGGTTTGTTTTACCCCCGTCTATAGCCCACGGCACACTCGGTTTCCCGCCCACTCTAGCCTTGTCAGGGCCATCTGAAGACTTCGACCCGCTGGCATCACCACTTCCATTCTCATGCGGAGGGGTTGGGGACTGGAACAACGGAAGCTGTTCGTAGACATTGGACGCTGCCCACGGCGATTGTTGCAGGACAGCGAGGATGAAGATGAAAGCGACGAGTGAGAGAAATACAAGTTTACGGGGTGAGCGGACAAGCATTGTAGATGGCGATGCGCGAACGAATGGATACGATGGAGCCTGTATTGGTGTCTACCAATGAAGGAGCATCGCTTGCCGGAGCGGCTGCTGAGGATACGATACGACACGATACAATATCCAGCCGTGGTGTAGGAGGATTTGATATCTCTCTCGTATCGAGACGAGAAGAGGATAGTACAGTGCGGTGAATACGTCCCTCGAACAGCTCGCTCAGAAACCGTCAAAAGACGGACTCAAATCAGTCCAGGAAACGTCAATGTCGGTGGAGCAGAACGCAATACTCCGGGACAAATATCAGAGACTGTCTGTTGAAAGAAACTCAACTGAGGGAAAGAAAAGGAAGGGACAACACGGAGGAGCCCGTGAAACGCAGAACAGAACAGAACAGAACAAGAAGCCGTCGACGTGCTGCAGACCTTCAAGATTAAACCTGGCCTGACGTTTTACACCTCTCCGAGGGCTCCAACTGTGCCCCGATGGCCCCTGCTGCTCAGGGGAGTTTGGACCCACCAATGTCAGAATTATCGACCAGTCAGACCGGGAGAAGCGCTTGATCTGCAAGGACACAGTTGAGTTGCGGGTAAAGGGTGGCTAGTTGCATCCGCCGCGCTAAACAGTGCCACCCCCATCCCTCATGTTGCTCTATCATTTCGCACGACGACGTGCAAGACAGACCATCAGGAACAACGTTTCCCTAATCATCAGGATTCCCACCAGCATCTCAGGCGCGCTCTTCGTCTGACCGCTCCCCCAGTCTGTCTGTCTATCTAAATAAACCCTCCCCCCGCACACACGCCAGCCCGCCAGCTCACCAAGCGCCCTCATCCTTAAATAATCCCAGACGTTGCAGACCCCACAGTTCCAGATACCCTCAGTTCCCGATCTACACACTACGCCACCACTGTTTCGCACCACCGGCACCGACAGCGGGTAAAAGATCAACCTCTGACGCTCGTTGCACGAACCAAACCCAACGAGAATCCAAACCCTCACTACCTCCAACCGTGCAAATAGCTCCACCAATCAATCGCGAGTTCTCCACTTACATGCTTCGGTAGTGAACAGAACCGAAGGCTTGAAGAGTAGTGGAAGGTTTTTTTTTTTTTGTACACATAGCGGGAGCGTGTGTGACCGAGAAATCAATGTGCAGGAGAGAAGGAACGATTAATTAGCAAACGACGGAGATGACACGCAATCCCATCCTCTTATAACAGTCAGCTGATTATAATCAGCAGCCCGACAGAGCACTGGCACCATTGCATCCGTCAAGGAACTTCAAATTACCACATCGCGGCTCACACCCGTTCCAGTTCCATCTTCCAAGACCATCAAACAGCGGGCCGCAAACCTGTAACACGGCTCCAAAATCTGGAATAAATTAAAATAACCCCGGCCCAACCATCGCACACTTGACGCACATAGGTATCGCATTTCCCATGCTGTCGATGATGCAGAATCTGATTCTGGTGGTTATGATGTCTATGCTATAATAGGGATCTGTCGCTTAATGCGGGCAGCGCATGGCATCGCCTACGCTCCTTCTGTACTGTAATCAAAACAACCTAGTCAGACCAGTCCAGCACGCCTCGTATGCAATGCACACACACGCATGTCCGCATGTCAACATGTCAACATGTCAATGATGTTTATCTGTGATGCCTCTCGTTGCTGCTGCCGCTTTCGCCCCAAAACAAAACCCCCACAGTATCTCTGGGTAGGATTCAAGAGTACACAACTAGCAGGCAACACCAATGAACACAGCCCTCTCTCTATTTCCACTTCTGCACCACCACGCCTCCGCGTTTGAACTCCGCCATATCACCTAGCAACTTCGACTTATCTGTCAACTCGGTCGACGGAAACGTCGTCATAAGCGCATACGCCCGCTGCGTGCTAGCCGCACTTGCGGCATCCACAAAACCATACACATCGCCAATCGTATGCGTCGTATTGAATCGGGATTGCAGGCGGGTTCCATCCCCAAGCCGGATTTGCAGCGTGACCGTGGGCGCCGAGGCATCGATATCGACGGCGGCAGGTGACGCGGCACTAGAAGTCGAGGCTGTCGCGGTGGTGGTGGTGGTGGTGGTACCCGCGGCGGGAGGCGGTGGCGCTGCGATTGCGGTTCCACCCGGCGTGGGACTACCCAATCGCTGGCCAGAGCCCGAGAAGGGAACGTATTTCTTCTTCGGCGTCTTGTAGTCCTCGTCTTTGTGCGGGTGGACCTCGACGTCGACCTCCTGGCCCGGCTCGACGTTCAGGATATGCAGCGGGGCGTGCCCGGAATTGATCATCTCCAGCGTGCGAGCGTTGGCGGGGTCGTCGTAGCGGAATAGAGGGCCGTCGTCGACAGAGAAGCCATCTCGCCAAAGATGCAGCTCGCGGTTGACGCGCTGCGGAGGGTGCGGGGCTTCAGCGTTGGGGTCGGGGATAACACGACTCGGGGCGTCGTCTCCACCGAGCGTCATACCAGTTCCTGTGAAGTGGGAGCTAGGTCGCTCGTCATCACCACCAGGTCGCGGGGCATTCCTACAGACAATTAGCCGTGAAGGATGGAACAGAGGGGACCTTGGGGACCTTGTGTGGCACTTACTGCCGAGCTCGTCGCAGGATATTATTGATCTGGTCACGCGGATTCGCAGCATTGGGGTTTTGGACAGCAAGACCAGACTTCTCGCCACCGGCAAAGAAGTCTTGGTTCCCGTCATCTTGGTAGTCTTCATCGGACGCATGATCGCCATCGTCACCGTGAGCATGTCCATGACCGCCGGCGGCACCAGCGCCGCCCTGTGTTTGCAAATCCTTCAACGTCCGCATTCCACGCTGGGGGGGGTGACGAGAAGTAGCGGGCTGTGCAGACGATGAAGAAGGCTCTGCTGGCACATACGCGCCGCCGAGCGTCCGACCGCCACCTGTGCCCTGGGGAGGATTTGGGGTTGGCTCAGTTGGTTGATCGTCGCCAGCCATGTCGATGTCGATGTGATCGTCTGAGTGTTCCTGTGGGAGCGTGGTGGCACCGTCGTAGTAGAGTGTTGCGGCAGTATCGAGCTGCCAGCCACCAGCTTGTAAGTAGTGTTCAGCCTGTGGACTGGGGTTAGTGATGACAGGAAATGGATCGTTGGAATTTCGACGAGCTTCGACGGACCTCTGCAGCGCCGATTCCAGCAAGGCTTGTAAGTTGTGCAATAAGCTCGTCTCGATTGCGTGGAGGATCACCCGAAGACATAGCAATACAAGCTGTAGGGAGGTGCTTTTGCTTTGTCGGGGTCAGTTGAGTTGGCAGCTTCGGGGGCGACGGCGGGGTTTTTAGACGCGGGCGAGCTTCGCAGGCGGCAGCCTTGACGTGGGACCCTCACTGTGTCAAGTGCAGGGCGCGGCGCAAATTGGCTGGGACGACTTTCCCTCAATTCGGGGCTGAAGAAAAATTACCAGTGGAAGAGAGTCCACATTCAGTGCCGCCAGCCAGTGCGACAAGATGCACCGCAGGTGAAAGGCGCACACAGTTATTCGGCGACAAAAGCTACCCCGTCTCTTGGCGATCGCGCAGCCGGGCATCTTGCAAGCACAGAGCCTCAATCCTCCATCCCCATCTCAGGTACGCTGACTTCGCGCCATCGACCATCGCGTCCAGGAGCCCACGGACGGGCATTCGACCACTCAATCGACACCTCCGTCACCAATCCCTTAATATTCCTCACCACCCCCCGTCTACCCGTCATCACCGCGATTAAATTCACTAGCCTTCAACTTCGGAAGCCGCACCTCCTCCCCTCCCCCCACCCCCCAACTGCCCCATCTCGCTGTTGCCTCTCTCCCCCTCCCCCCTCCCCCCCCGGCTTCCCATTGCACACCATTCTACACTATGGCCGCGAACCCCTCACCCCAACCCCCCCACAGCACCAACACGCTGACCGAATCCGGCATAACCATCCCCTCTGATAGCGAAAACTACGACGGCAACCATGAGCTCTCTTCCTCTCCTCCTTCCTCCTCCTCCTCCCCCCTAATACTCTACTCGCCGCCTACGTTCTGGGGTCTGGTGCGCGGGGCCGCGATAAATTTACTGCTGCCGTTTGTCAACGGGCTGATGTTGGGCTTTGGAGAGTTGATTGCGAATGAGGTTGCTTGGAGGTTTGGGTGGAGTGGTACGAAGGTATGTCGATGTGCTCCGCTGGAATGAGAGGAGGTCCGCCATTGCGTCCACTAACAGCCCCACCAGATATTCCCCACCCACCGCTCCTCCACCCGTCGCGTGGGTCCCGGCGTGGAAATGCGTCCCGATCCCATCGAGCGCCGACGAAGGAATGGTCGAGAGATGGACATGTATACTAGCCTGGAGTAAAGTCGATTTAGAGGGGGTTCTGATTCCACTCGGCCCAGAGTCCAAGTAGGGGTTAGGCAATCGGCGGGTTAAGCGGGGCAGGAGGTGCTCTGTTAAAAAATAAAGACGATAATCATCGGACCGGCCGGACAGACAGAGAGGAGAGAAGCTGTATATAGGAGGCGGAGGCGTTGGTGTTGGTGTTGGCGTGGCGTCGGCATCTCTATACGCCCGCCGTAATCGATATAGCGGACTAATACTCCTCACTTAGGCGTTTGAGGATCCAGCACTAGCGAACTGCGTCTTCGTTGAAGCGGGATGACCGATATACAGAAATACAAGAGCAGGCGTATTCTCCATTTCCGTGATTGTACAGTACATACATACATATATGCATCTACAAAACCCCAGAAAAAGTCCTAACCCCGTCTCTCACCATGCACACCCCCTTCCCCCCCAATCCATCCATCTACAAGTACTTACACAAAGCTCGAATGAAAGTAACCGTCCCCAACCTAATCTAATATACAGACACCCCTCCCACACTCTTCCCCCTCCGACTCAAATTTAACCCCTCTCTCTCCTCCTCCTCTCAAACTCCTCCGCCCTCTCTCTCGCCTTCTTCTTCCTCTCGCTCGCAATCTTCGCCTGTCCTACATCACTCCCCATGATCCCCGCCGCCCAAAACCTCACCCTCCGAAACAGCATCCCCGGCTTATAATTCCGCCAATACCAATCCATCTTCGCGCGAATCCCTGCCGGCGGGCCGTCGTTGATGTCATAGTCGCCGAGCGCTGTCTGCGGGTCGACTTGCGGTGTGGGTTTGAGTGCCGCGAGGTGTGCGGGCATTGTTGCGCCGCGGCGGAGGTTGATTTTTGGGGGGGAAGCAGGCGGGGATGGGGTGCCGGAGGAGGGTTTTCTGGATGTGGATGTGGATATAGATGCGGGCGAAGATGCGGGTTTCTTGAGTGTCGATGTTGGGGCTTTGTATTCTAGCGAGTATTTCTTCGGGCCTTGAAGGTACTGTTTAGCAACTGTGATGGTGCCGTCTGGATTTCGTTTAACCGCCTCCCACGGAATCTCGCCATCCGTAACGCGCTTCCAGAACGCCGTGGCCTCTTTCGTCGGCATCTGCTTGATGCCTAGGTAGTCTCTTACGGCGGGGACGCGCAACGTGCGACCGAGGACCATGCCGAGGATGGTCGTCAGGCCGAAGTAGATTTGCAAGGCGGCTGGCTGCCACGTGGTGATTGTCGTCATGAAAAATGGGAGAATGTAGTGGGTTACCAGTTTCACACCGGGAGTGGCGCCTTGAGTTGAGGGTCCGGCTTCGCCGCCAAACTGTGATTTCATGGTCAGCAGCCGAGTATTGCACGACTAGAGGGTAACTCAAATCGACTTACCCGAGCCATTAGGTGCATTGAAAGGCCCACGGTAAGCGGTAGGATGTAGTACGGGTCGCTGACAGTCAAATCGGTAAACCAGGCGAACCCGGCGGTCTCCAATCCAGGGACTGGTAGACTCGCCATGCCTCTCAAGAGTCGGAACGCTCCGAATCCTAGCACGCCTTGGAATATCATGCCGCCGAATGTCTTAAACAAACTGGTGCCAGCTAGCTTGTATTCGGCCGAGACTTGTCGTCTGAGCTGAAGAGAGCGCTGCGTATCGTTATTCCGCATTGCCTCAGTTGATTCCGTTTGCAATTTCTTTACGACGGGGCTTATGGACGCCATTCTGGCCTGGCCGTCGGCGGTCCTGATCAAAGGGTACAAGGAAAGGGCTCGAACCACCAACGTCCCGACAATAATAGCGCCACCCCACGACAATCCAGAATAGATATAGATATGCTCGAACATCCATTGCATGGTCGATGTGATGCCCCAACCATAATCCAGGCCCAATTCCTTCAGATATCCGATATGTTCCGTAACTTGAGATGGGTCTATTGGTCCTAGAGATGCTTCTGCTGGATTAGCTGCTGGGTCGTAGCCGAGGATGTCCTCGAGATTCTTCTCGGTGGCCTGGGCGGAGCTGGGAACATTTAGCACTGGGGTGCTGTCCACTGTTCCTGGAGAAAGCTCTGGTGTCTGCGAGGTAGTGGCCGGTTCCTGTGCCGAAGAAGATGCTCCACTAGACATTGTAGCTGGAGCCGGATCTGAAGAGCCCGAAGTTGAACGACCCCAGCTCCAAGGATTGTACCAGGACGACCCACTACTCACATCAGCAGGGCTTTCTATGTCTGTTGGCGACAGCTCCGGCGTCTGGCTTATAACTGCGGGTTCTGCCGGGGGAGGTGAGGTGGGAAGTGGGGGTGCTGATGGAGGTGCTGCAACATCGGCAGGAGTTGAGGAACTTGATGGGTTTTGACTCGAACGTCCCCATGACCAAGGCGCATACCAAGACCCATTGCGAACTGTAGTCGACGGAGAGAGCGCGATGGGGTAAATAATTGCGCCCGTTCGCCAATTTGTGGAATGGAGACGGCTCGTTCGACATGATGGAGCGGAGAAGGCTGCCCTTCGAGGGATGTTAGAAAACTATTTAGTAATATGTCAGCCAATTATCTACATATATTAGGCCAATTGAAGATAGAGCAACTAAATTCGGGCCTGTGAGAGCTTTGCGGAAAAGATTGCAATGCTCAGGAGCGGAGCAACGGCAGTCTACACACCTGTCTCGAAGAATTAGGGCGCCCTGCTGAGCATTGGTGAGAGCGTAAAGAAGGAACGATATGTGCGGGCCGCAGCCCTTTGCTTGAAAGCATGCTTGTCGTCCGAAGAATTCGAGGTGCAGCTCTGAATTCGAAAAACATGTTGGTGCCAAGACTACGGCAGGCTCTTCCGCCGCACTCGAGCCAACAACGCAATTCCACAATGTTACTCGTAAGCCGACCTCAGGACACAATATATTCATTGCACATATTAGTATGCAAGTCACGATTCATTAGGATGAACATGTCCGACAGAACTAATATTTTCTTCACAAACCCATACCAATCAGAAACACCATTTTCACCCCGTCGTCCTAAACCAGGGCCCGATCACCGCGCACACTGTAACCCGCTACCCACTAGGGAATGCCGATAAGAAAAGAACATGTTATGTAGAAACTATCGGTACAGCAGAGTACAGGGTAGCCCCAATAGTCGGAGCACTACCTGCAAGAGCAGCCGCAAATGGTGCCTTAAAAACTCCGCCTGACGAAGCAGACAAAATAGGGATGCATATGCTGCAACCGAAATGCAACCGAAAGGCATTAAGCCCCCTAGAAGGCGAAAGAAATAAAGGAGAAAAGATGGTGACCCAGTAGAGGCTTCTAAGGGAGGGTCGAGGAAGTGCCTCAAGAAGAACATAATTGGAGTCGTGTCATACCGCGTCGTAATTTTCCGATGTGAACATTAATCTGACATGCCTAGACGCCGATGATGCCGGTCAAACGCCATCCACAATATGCCGTGAATAGTATGAAGTAAATAAAGGGAAGAGAAACTTATGCCATAATGGAAAGGGAAGTGGTCAGTCCTTTATCCTCAGTCGATGTACCGGCTGTCCTCGGTGATAGCCAAGGCCTCTTCGGCCTGGCCTCCGCCTACTTCCATCATCTCGCCAAACATCTCTTGTCCACTTCCGGAACTCTTAAATGGGTCCTGCATCGGACTTGCTGGCCCCTGCCCGGATCCATCAAACAATCCAGGGTCAATAGGTTGGATGGATGAACTAGCTCCAAAATTCATCGGCGCACCAGTAAATGTTGGCGAGTTGTTGTAACTAGTCGTAGGTACAGAGTTGAAGTAATCCTGCTCACCAAAACCACGTCGAAGACCTGGTGGCTCGCCTGGGGGAGTATGCGAAGGCTCGGGGGCGGGCTGGATTGTCTGGGGCGTCTTTGTTGGATCAAGTGACTTGCGATGCTTGAATTGGTGAGTTTTTGTCCTTAAATGCTGAGGCAAGTCTTCTGGGTTCGTAAGACCGAGCTGGTTCATGAGCTTCTGCTGCTTTGTCGGGCGAGGCTTGCGTGTCGAGAGAGATACTTGGAGTATTGGTGGTGGCGAAGGAGCCACTGGAGCCCACTTGTGCAGCTCCTGGCGGAAGAAGTTGATTTCATTCGACAGGAGAATTTCTGCACCTTCCAGCTTACGCAGGTAGAAGCGTTGGGTCGTAAGCTCATCCGGACTTGACATCAACGGGTTGATGTACTTGGCGACATAGTCGCGAAATTTGCTGCCGTGGTCAATGAGAGATTCGAGCGTATCTTCTTCCTCCGGCTGGAAAGGCAGGTGAGGAAGTTCGTCTTGCCAAGTCATAAGGTCCTCTAGCTTTGGTCGGGTGGCATCCCGGGGGATCTTGACACGGTAGTCACAGATTGGGCAAGTATACTTGTCATCCTCTTTGACTTTGCCGCGGGCAATCTTAAGACATTTGCCATGGTACCTAAGCGCATGAGTGAGTGGTTTATACCGTATAGATATGATTGACTGCTCACCATTCATGACAGAGTTCGCATTCAATCATCATACCAGCCTCCGGCTTGCGGCAAATGCAGAACACGTCCCGACTTGAACCAGAACCGTCTACATTGTCGCCTTCCTCAGGACTATTAGCTCGTGATGCGGGCTCAACGGGCATTCGGGGTTGATCGGCAAGATCAAAACAAGATCGGTTTCGCTCGTCTACCTGCTTCATGTGTGCCTGGAGAATGTGGAGCGGCGCATTAGCTTTTCCGAACAACTTCTTTCCCCGGCGCATCCAATCCTCGTGGCGCTTCTGCTCCTTCTCGAGATCGATGGTACCGGATGGCTTACTATTGAGCGCATTGAGGGCCTCCATAGCATCGCGGACTTCTCTATACTTTGGTCGTTGGCGGAAGTCGGGATTTTTGCTACGCTCGTACAGGGACATGATTAGCTCTTGGGCATCCCGCTGCTTTTTGAGAATTGCATCTACACCAGCAAGAGTTTCTGGCGTGACCGGGAGGCTAGTGGCCTGCTTTGATAGAGCATCTAACTGTTGATAGTGGACGTTCTCGACCGACATGAGTTCGTTGGCTTTGGCCTCCCAGAGCTCTCCTTGAGCTTTCTTCTCTTGGTACCAATGGATCTCGGGGTGGTTCTCTGGGATACCAAGTTCCAGACCTTGCACAATGAGATCTGAAACCTCTTGAAGAGTTGACTGCTTAGTCTTGAGTTCATAGGCCTCCTGGAGCCACTTGAGTTGTTGGACAACCCGATCAAGTGAATCAAGCTCTGGAATGTCGACGTTGAAACCTTTGCCTTCTTCCAAAAGCTCGTCTAACTTAGCAATGCTCTGCTGAGCGGGTCGATCCCGCAAGGCTGTTTGCGCCTTTTGTTGGAACTCTGCGATGTTGTCGGCACGTTCCCGAAGCGCGGTGATCTCTGGGCTGTCAAAGCAGAGCTTGTCGGCCTTGTAGAGCAGCTTCTGGATGTTTTCGACTTTGCGATACTCACGTTCTTTCTCATCCAGCTCAGCGGCGGCAGCAGCTTTCGCCGCAGTGCCTCTTCGCCATGCTCGCTCGTTCTTCCGCCGATTTTGCTGTTTGCGTGTGGTGTAGTTGACGGCCTCTTCCGCGAGCTCTGAGCATTTCTCGACGAACTCCTTCAAGTCCGATAGACCATTGAGCTCCCAGTCGATCTTTTCGCCCTCGTTCAAGAGTGCGCGCAAAGCCTTGAGTTGAGGTTTTGGACCATCCGCGAGAAGATTATCCAGCTTAGATTCCCAGGCTTCGGGAGTACTAGCCTTGTCTACAATCTTCTGAACGGATGTTCGCAAGGAATCATCTGACATACGATAGACGAGCATGTGTTCACCTCCAGTGCCGAGATAGCGATCCTTCTCCTCCGACCCGGGGCAACATTCGAACCAGCCAGCATGACGTAAACAGACCGCTTTAGAAGTCTTCGTACAGATGAATCGAGACAGATAGCTGTAGGCCTTGCAATAGCTACAGATCATTTCATCTTCGTGGAGATCCGAGTCATCGGTCATGAAGTCGATTTCACACTTGGTGTCAACTTCACCAGAGCCGTCCACCCTGCAGGAATGCTCCTGGGAGGTTTTGTGTTTCTCGAGGAACTCAGTGCGACTTTGTAATTCGCGATCGCGCATTCGCACTAATGCTGGACCTAGCCATTTCGCGGTTTTGATCGATGTATCTTTCCGTGCAGCTGCAGCCAGAAGGAGTTCGTCATGAGAGAAGCACGGTTGTCGGCGGAAATCTTGGAGTCTTTGCACACCAACTTCACCAAAAGGCTCCCAGTCGTATGGGGCAAAATTGACTGCTTCGTTGAAGTTGAAACCGTGATTGAATCCAGCATGATAGGCTTGCGGGAAAGTGATGACGAATTCTCCAGCTCGTTGGTCCAAGGCGTATACTCGTACTCCGGCCTTCTGAAGTTGTTCAGGGGTAAGCAAAGTGACGAGTTGGAACAGCAGATCTGGCTGAGTCTCGAAGAGCTCGGGTACTGCCTCCCGCATCGCTTGCTCGAACTTCTCCGCATCCTCGGCTGGAATACCGTACCAAGTCTTAGTTGCGCCGAAATGTTGGTAGTTTGCAGAATAGGTATAATGATCTTCGGCGTGCCAACAGAATGTAGAGAAGACCATGCCCACATATAGCCATGGCACTGTCATCCCAGAGATGTCGGACTTGATGTGGCGGAAGAGCGACTCGGCGTTGTATGGTAAGATATTGAGGTTCCAGGGATCAGTCGCATACGGATCGCGGGGGTTGCGCTCGATAGTTGGGAATCCACTTCCGTGTGTCGTAGAATGCACATCTGCGCCATATTCGACTTCGACAGTCTCAGTGATGCTCTCGACGAGTCTCCAGAATTCGCGCTCAACATCGTCTTCAGAGACAGGCTTCTTAGTGTTTGTCAAGGGGTCGAACATCTTATTGGCGAAATGGCCTTCCTTGAAGTTGTGTGCCTTTTCTTGGAATTGTCCGAGGGAGTAGACACCGCCCTCCTCAAAGCCAAACTCACCCGTGCCGACGAGACATTTCGGACAGTGCCAGTCATATTCCGGAACGGCTTTGACTGGCGGATCAAGGCAGAATCCGTGATAACCAGCATCGCAGCTGTCACAGAGCAGAATGCGCTCAGGGTCGTTGTCGTTACCGCAAGACTCACATCTCTGTAAATTTAGGTATCAGTATCTTTTTGGGGTGGTGCATGCAAGTATTAGAAGGACTAGTGCTTACATCGCCAGGCCGCTCGTCAGGCGCTCGAGTGCGCGGGTTGAAGGGTCGTGGTGTTGAAAGTCGGGGTTGGGTCATGTGAGAGCCCGCCACAGTGGGCGCCGCATCTGCAAGAGGTCTCGTTAGCCCGGCTCGGCACCCAATGAAAAATACAGCGCTCAATCAATCGTGCCTGGATCGAGGCAAGGATGCGCAAATGGACAACCCTGTTTGAACGACAGGAAGAACGAAGGCTGCAGAAATGATGCAGACACAGGATCCGCTTACCTTTCTTTAGACGCTTACTACGCCGGCCATTCGCCGCATCCGCATCGTCGTTCATGCCACTGTCGGTATCTTGCGACAGGGTTCGCTTAAGGTGGTTGAGCGCCTGCCCATTCGCGAGGGGAGTCAATCCAGCGGCTGACGGTCGCAGATCCGGCGTATTGTGAGCTGAAAGCATGGGGCTGCCGCCATTGCGCAAAGGCGTAGAATTTCGAGAATCAATATTATCTCGAAGAATCCCATTTGGAGCATTCACAGCAGAGAAGGAACTCGGAGTCGATGCTACTGCTGCTGGTGGCGGCGGTTGTGCATTAACCGCCGTGAACCCGCCCGCATTCACAGCTGTAAATCCAGAGGACATCACAGGCCGTGGTGGTTCTGGAGGCGGCGACGGTACAGCTTGACTCTGAATCGACGCATGAAGTGCCGCCGAAGCTCTCAGGGCAGGAGAATCGATGGACTTGCCAGTTGGCGTGGCTTGGGTTGACCGTTTCATTGGAGACGGGGCTGGCGATGGAGTGAATGGACCACCGTTCTCAAACTCCAGCATCTGTTGAACTCCAGGCTTGACCACTCGCAAATATTCCTCATACGGATGTAGCCATTTCTGGTACGAGTTCTTGAGCGACGTGGACAGCGACGACATGATCTTGCCACTATAACCGAGATCTCTGCCAATTTCAGCCCATTTCTTTTGTTTGCACACGCGCTCAAATCCTCCACGCGTCTCAACAGCCTTCTTCAGTTTGTAGAGATCTAGCGGCCGCTTGTCGACACTGGGGAATCGTGTGAGGCTGTTGCCGTGTTGTTTGTGGAACTTGGAAAGCTGATCCAGATAGTTCAAGTTGGCACGTGTACCTGAAACTTCATTTAGCATGGAAGCAGCGTCGAGTAGAAGTTCAGAATACCTACCTCCTTCGATAGAGTTAAGCTCTTGTCGTCGCGTGCGGAAATGAAAGCGCTGTGGAGAGTTAGCCTTGCCGGTGCATGTCGCCATCACCCAGAAAAAGTGAGTTTATAGTGGTTGAGAATGGAGAGCATAGTTTCGAAGAGACCAACCTACCTCTGTATCCACTGCGAAACCGGGGTTCCAGTTGTGGGGCGGAACAATCTTCGCAATCCCATACTGCTGTGCTTCGGCCCGTATCTTCTGGATATATTGAATAGGCTCTTTAAATTCCTCTGCAGTAGGTCGAAATGTAGGGGCCTCTTGCAGTCCGAACATGCGATTCGACTTCGGCGGTTCGTGATTCGCCGGCCCCGGTGCTCTGCGCTCGACAGTCGCGAGATCTAGCGGCTGCGCCTTTCGAGCGCTCAGAGGAATCGCTGGCACTCCATTTGTCTGCATACCGTTGCTCGTAGGTAATGCCACAGCGCCCATTCTCGGTTTCGGTGCAACAGAGGGTGCTGGGACTCCGTTTGTCGCTGCCACTCGAAAGGTTGTCATGGTGGCGCCCATCGGGGGCCCGCCCTGCGGAGAGAAGTCCACCATTGCACCTCCGCTACCACCCACAAAATCACACCCGGTCCAGCGTTAACAATTGACTGTAACAATCGCAGCGTATATTTCGTCTTCAGGGGGGTGTCGTCGGGTGCAGAGCGAGGGAATACGAGGTCTATCAGTGTGAGAGTCCGACGAGCATAGGACCAGCGGCAGCTGCACAGAAGGTGTGATGCTACTTTGGGAAAAGTGTGGAGTGGACGGGAGTCTGGAATAAAGAGAGTTAGTGATTCTGATATGCCGACGTCGCTCCCCGACGGAGCATCCGTGTATTTGTGGTCCTGGTGGTGGGTGAGGTAGGTGGGAGAGTGCGAGCGAGGAGGAGATGGGAAGGAAGAAGCCGAGCACGAAGGCACGATCTTTTGGCGCACTAGCGAACCTGGGTCGAACCATAGAAATGGCCCACGCCCGATCCCATGCAACAAAGAAATATACCTCAATCTACGAGGATGCGGTCACATTTCCAGATAGCAGATGATTTCCCTCTAGATTTCTAAATAGCTTCTCATCCCTCAACCTTTGCTGATAGCGGGCGAAATATCATTTTTGCGGTACGAGTGCAGTGATGTAGGTTTCATCATGACTCCTAGCCTCCCATCTCCCGCAAGGCCGCCAACTACGGTTCTCGACATTCAACGATGCAAAGTGTCTCAACACAGTCGTACGATTTATAGATATAATGCAGATGCGGTGAAGTGTCCCTCGGCTACAGCGTACATCCTGTACCTCAATATCAGATGGCGCGAACGAGCCAATATTTCGGCAGGCCGTGGCTTGACGTTGGCTGCAAGGGCTTCCACCTCTCGAGATGGCCCCGACTAAACTGCGACCGCCGCCCAAACCCGGCCAATCAGTAAATTGCCTGTTGTGCATCACGACCACTGCCTTCCTTTTGTTGTTGCTTTTCGCCGCCCCGAACACTCCCCTTGATAGCACATATTTCCCATGCAACCGACAGTGAGTGTAGTCATGGACAAACCAATGCCCGCATTCTATTGCTGTTACCTGTTACGATCCAAAAATCACAAGTCCTACTATATCGGCTCCACGCCGAACCCCGCCAGGCGACTCAGCCAGCACAATGGGGACAGCAAGGGCGGCGCAAAACGAACGTCAATGCAGGGGATGCGGCCCTGGGAAATGACATGCACAGTCACAGGCTTTCCCTCCAAGTTTGCCGCGCTCCAGTTCGAATGGGCCTGGCAGAACACACACTTGACTCGCCATATCCAGAGAGATGTTCGAGTTGCTCGCATCGAGGAGATGCAGAGCCGGGGAAAGAAAACAACCGGTTCGCCATCGAAACCCAGAGCACGGCCACCCATGTCACTCAAAGCCAGGCTCGAGAATCTACACTACTTGCTTAGGGTAAAGAGCTTCGTGCGCTGGCCGCTGCAGGTCAGATTCTTTGCGCCCGATGTGTTCACGCTTTGGGAGACCTACACGACAAAGATGACGCCGAGGCTGCGGGGCAGCATTTTGATCCAGCTTACACCCGCGGAGCTACCAATTGCAACACCTAAACCAACAGCAGAGAGTCAGGTGATTGGGATACCTAGTGTCATTCAAGCAATTCCCGTGGCATACGAGGATTGCAAGATGCACGTTGAAAAGTCGAAGGCTTTGGTTGAAGATGGGAAGACATCTCGATGTGGAGTATGCAGAGATCAATTGCATCCCTCGAAATCACTGATTCTCATTTGCCCGGTAGGCTCATGCCGATTCATATCTCACATGAGCTGCCTTTCGAGAAAATTTCTTGCGGAAGAAGGAGTTCCATTCTCTCTGGTCCCGATCCAAGGTACCTGTCCCAGATGCCGAAGTCCTCTTGAATGGTCCACATTGGTCAAGGAGCTCAGTCTCCGCACTCGCGGCCAGAAAGAACTTGAAGCCCTCTTCAACCCAAAGCGGCCAAAGAAAGTAGGCAGCGTCTCCGAGTCAGACTCAGTCGCACCACTAGATTTCGAGGGCGAGGATGAGTTGGAGGACACCTGGATACAGGAGATTGATGATGAGGATGATGACTTCGACTCACTGGAGGCCAAGCTCGATATGGTGGTGGCAAAGAAACCGCTAAAGCCTAATGATGGATGTCTATGTAAATAGAGGAGCTACCATGGTTCAACGAATCTCAGAGGAAGTTGCTCTTTATCAGCCCTTTCAATAACCTTTTGAACGGCTTCCCACACGCTCCGTCGCACGTCTTCCAATGCTCCTCCTGCGTCAATCCGCACGAAATCATTCTTCTCTGTGCTCTCCATCATCTCCTTAAAAAGTTCCCTAACGCGGTCCTGCATCTCTTTCTTCTCATATTTCTCCGTCCCATAACCACCTCGCTTTGCCGCATCCTCGGCCGAGATGTCAAGAAAAAGGCAAAGATCAGGACGTGGAAGACCTTCCTCAGGATGCCGCGCCCATGTGAGGTCCAGACTTGGATTGTTTTTTGCTGCGGAGTACACGCACCCAGAGTAATAGTAACGGTCAATCACGATAGTTATTCCTGCGGAGAGGTCTGTTTGGATAGATGCTCTAGGCCCTATGTTAATATTCTCCTTCCGGTCGAGCGAAGCGTTCTGAAAAGAAAAGAAAAAAAGCAGTACGAATCGACTTACGCTAACTCCCACCGATTCGCAGAGAAAAGCAGGTGAATCACATGATCCTCTTGCTCACTTTGCCCACTGAGATAACTGTTGATCATTTGTCCGATTGGTGTGGTTCTATCTGCGCCAGTCTCAAATCAGCGTTTGACAGAATGACGTGAGATCCTACCCGACACTAACTTGTAGACTGGTTCGTCTCACCTAAGATTTGAAACCATTCTGAAGAGTTGGAATGCTCGATTTATCACTCACCGGGAAATCTAATATGTCGCACCTTCAAGCCATCCTTTTGGAGTCCCTCAACCAACATCTTGCATTGTGTTGACTTTCCTGCGCGATCCAACCCTTCGAACACTATCAATTTCCCACGGGCCATTAAGGATGGAAAATAAATAAATAAAATTGGAGTGTTGTTTCATTTGATGGCGAAGTTCCGAGGTTCGACGTTGGGGTACTAAATCGGCCCGAAGTCTTTTCGGGAATGGTGGCGCCAAGGCCTTGAACTTCACCATATTCCCTCACCCTGCTTTCCTGACTTCTGGGACATCCTTTATCCTCACAAAGATGCATTTATGCCATTAACAATACAAAAGAATAGCCGATTAGTCCCACTCTTCTCAGGATAAACGTGACCATATATTCCTCGATCTTAGCTGGCGTTGTGTGTTGTGCAACGATATGTCCCGTTAGTGTTATGGAACTTCGGTCCCAGGTAAGTACTGTCGGAATCTTGATAAATCCTAAGATCAACGTGTATCTCGAGTATTCGTTCCTCTAATAGCCTTGGAGCTGTTGATTAACCGTCATCTTCGTCCTTTCCTGACGGTGGGTAAGAGAGTTGCATCTGTTACTTCTATTCACCCTTCCAGATATATCTTAACATCATATTACCAACTACTAGTTTCCCCTTAATAGCTACTCATTTTCAGTTGATGGTCCATTGAATTCTAAGGGCTGGTTGATCATACGATAAACTACCCTGCATTCGCATATCGCCTGTTCAAACCCAACATATTGGCACAGTTTTCATGTGGCAGAAGGCTGAGTTGTTCTATACACGTTTAGCATCCTCAATCAGGAAGCATCCTCCCCAGCCCCTGATACTCCAAGAGCCCTTAATCCGATGACATTCCCCAAATCACTTTTCTCTACTTGCCACAAATCCAGATCAACCCACTTTTCCAAACGCACGTGATCGGACATTCTTCAACAATGCCTACTCTACTTACCATGTATGCTTGAGCTAGCCGGTTTATTCTACTCCTTAGAATATCTCTTTTTCCACCCTAATTTCAGATTTCCTCCGACCTCCACCTTGAAATGCCCGTTGTACAGCTACTCTACCGAACTTTCAAATTCCATGTGTATGGAAACAATTTGCTCCTTCTCGGTAACATTGGTCTAGTAAAAGACACCGGTGTCTTTGCGTGCTGAGGAACTATGAGTCCTTCTCACTGTTCCTCCAAGACGCGGTTAGCAAGTTACGAGCCTTCGCAGCAGAAACACGATCACAATATGGCGGTCGCTTCTTCATCCTACATCGCGACCGTAATCACCTGAGCAAAATCATCATAACCCTTGGTTATATACTATGAGGCTCCGTCTTCCCCCATTGAACGGCTAAAGTTCAGCGCCGTCTCACTAGCTTCAAGGAACAACGAGGGATCTGCAAATAGTCAGTAGACCGACGCAACTAAGAGCATTGGAAGGACGTGGAACAACAATATTTAATATTTATAACGGCAGCGACAAGGCATACTAGAACGCAGAACGTGAGTTCCCTAGTTCCTGTGTGGCGTGTGATTGGTCGCTGAAATCTGAAGACAAAAAGTATAAATAATTTTTCGTGGCGGGGATGGACATCACGAGCTAAGGCTCGGACACCACTTTCTCTCTTAGTTTCTCATTCCCGCCTCGTAACAGCGCACTCTAACACCTTGCAGCTTCATGCATTGCGACCAAAGCAACCTTTAACGTCCAGCCCACCCGGCGGTGGGGGATTCGAGGCTGAACGGGGATTATTTCAGCTGTGCACAAATCGTTCTTTGCTCACTCATGTAGCCAATCATTCGCTTATGTTATCGGAACGAGCTAACTTGCTTCGGTATTCTAGCAGAGAATTTTCAGGCGGAGCATACAAAGTCTTCGACCATTAATGCAGGGAACTTTCTGTGCCTGCCCTCAGCTTCTTCTTGTGCTTGGCACTCTCCTTGGTGAGGCTATGCTCTGCTTGAGCAGAACAGTGGCTGCTGGGTAATCATTTTCAGATCATCCTGCTTACCGCCTCTCCTCGCCAAGCCAGATCAAGATGAGACCTCAAGTTGCAGAGCGGTCTTGCGGAGTTGCCGAGAAGCCTCAGTATTGGTGCACGCTCACAGCTTCTATCAGGGAGAGTGAATCAAGCACATATATCTTAGTGTTCAAGCTGCATTCTGCTTCTCATTCCCATCACCCAACATCTTCCACTCTCCTTTTAACCACCTCTTCTATACGTTCGAAACTCCCTCTGGTTACATCAGCACTATGGTTAACTTCATTATCACCACGCTTTTTGCTCTATCAACCTTTGCTCTCGCTGCTCCTGCTCCCTTGGAATCTGGTGCAGATTATCCTGATGAGGTGGTTCTGCTAACCGCGTGCGACAATGGCAAAACGGGAATAGAATTAAAGATTCAAGATCGCATGTTTTACTATCAAGACGATTACGCCCGCCGCAGGGGCGAGAAATATCAAGACAAAGTCCTCCAAACACAAATTCACGACCCCAGTAGACATGACGGTTTCAACTACCACATAGACTGGGACGCCGGGAAATCCCAGGACGATGCTATTTCCGCCCGCTTCCCTAATTCTAACCACCAATTCAAAGTATGGGGTCTTCCAGCCGATGGCGCTAAGGGCACTAAAGCGAATCTTCCGGTTGCTGGAAATGCCCAGCTAGATGGGGCACCATTTAAGTGCTACAAGGAATCGAGCTTCGGGAAGGATACCGACGGGTTCAAATGCCGCCTGATCTTCAGCTGCACCCGAATTCAGCGAGAGGTCCGCTTCACTAACATCACCCTCGACGACGAACCTGTCATTGTCTCGAATTCTAAATGCCCGAGTAGTGGGGGAGTGAAGAATGCGTCCCCAAAGCCGATCAACGCCAAAGATGCCTTCGCGAATCTCAGAGAAGCAGTAAAGAACCGGCTGACCACCAAAGAATATGATATTGGCGGATCGAATTGCAAGATCATTTTCCCTACCCTCAAAATTCCAAGGGCTTCACCTGGTTACAACGATACGACGCCAGAACAGATTGCAGACATTTTGATCAAAGAAATTGGCGCAAAGGTAGAGGCTAAAAGGACTAAGGGCAACAAAGTCTGCCCTGGAGGACGCTTCGACAAGCACCAACTCAGCTGGGAGCAAGTGCTGTATCCACGAGCGGGCAGGTTCGAAATCCAAATTGCTGCGCAAACAAACCAGCAATGGCATGAGCAGACTACCGTCGAGTTCAGAGTGCGTTGTCCTTGCTCTGATAATAGTGGTGCGTTGAGCTGGCTCCAGGGAATCCTTGGTGTCGCATCTTTTACACCATATATTGGCCAGGTTTTTGGTATTGCTTCTGCTGGCGTAACCATTGCAAGCCTGGCTACGGGAGCTTGCGATGCGAAATGAAAAAGAGAGGAGATTTCCGAAGAAAGGTGGTCTTAGGTCATTAATTTCACTTCTTGTACAGATCCCTTCCTAATACCCAAGTCTACGGTTTTCAATCCAGATATATTCCCTCCATTTATTCATTCTTGTGGAGTTGCACTATTTGTCATTCTCTTTTCATTTTCTCCCCCTACTCAATTGTCAGTGGCTTTAATTTTAATTTCCTGCAAAGCCTACGACTGTGCATATTTCCAACTTTTCAACTTCTAGAAATGTATATACAAATATACCCTTACTCAAGCGCACGATTTCCTCCACGATCACATGACCTCCACACCAATTAATCCCTCTCCCCCCTATTATTCACCTGATTCTTCCTTGTTTGGGTTATCTCTTCATTATATGCGTTCTGGGAGGCTCAGGCACTCATATATATAACACATGTTGTCTCTCTCCAAGTTTGCTCCAATATCGCAGTTCCGATTGCAGAACAGAGTTATTATGGTGCTGTTTACTGGATTCATTGAGGCAACAGCCCGCCCTATTAACAATCCTTAGCGCACAAACTTGTCGAATACGTTATAGCTATTGCAAAGAAACAGAGCACAATATTTGTATATATTAAAAACATACGAAAATTCCTACAAACTAAGACATAAATTGTAGATAATTAATATCTCTTACCGTTGTAGAGTTGGTGGTGTTTTAGGTAATAGTCAGCCGCTTGTCGAATGCATTGCCTGCAGAATATGCGACGTTTAATTAACATTCGTTCCCCGGGTTCTAATCACGTAAGTATGAATTAAGCCGGTCCGTAACCGGGATAGCATCCGAGTCCAACACATAGCAAATGAGCCATCCCAATCTAAGTATTCGGCTGCTATTTAGCGTTCCAGGCAACAAATTGCAAAGGCAATTAATTTTTACGCGTGTGCATTCCAATAACGCACCGTAAGACTGTGGTTCGGGGATTTGAACACGCTTTCATAGACCTCAGGCTCGTTTTAAGCTCAAATTCCCCACTTTCACTTAGGAATCTAACCTTCATTCCCTTGTATTCGGCTCCCAGATTTCTATCACACACCACCATGGTCACCTCCGCGATTCTTTTCCCACTCTTCGCACTCCACATTCTCACTCATGCAGCGTCACCTCTCACCCGTCGCCAATCTCCCTACATGACCGTCAAGACCGAAACGGGGTTGACATGGTGCCGACCATATGCTGACGAAATGGATCACGAGCTCGTCGACTTCTACGACTCAACCCCCATCAATATAACCTGCTGGACTACGACCACGATGCCAGACTCGAAAGGAATTGTTGGCGGCAGTAAACTCTGGTTATGGGCGGCCAATGTGACCAACAGCGAGAAAGGTGGGGTGTTAGCAAAAGGAGTAGGAACTGCACAGACGACGCAGTACGGATGTTGGATTAGCGAGACGTACCTCATAGCTGGATCTGCGGATTTGAAGAAAGATTTAAAGTCTTGTGGGCAGGCACCTCAGCATCAAGTATACGCTTTCCCTCTTATCTACATTCCTGTAATGCTTAGATACGGATACAGGTATTCTTCCCCAAAAGCAATAACGGCTTTACTTGCCATGCCTGCACCGATCTTGACAAGCCGGCTTGCCAACGGAGCTGGAACGCAACAGGTGGGAACACACCTATCACTCCCGGTGCTGCATATGTGGGATACATGTCAACAGGGTGTTGGAAGGATGGGACAAAAGTAAATGGGAATAGCACATGGGTTAAACTAAGGGATGAAGACTGTTACATCAGCCCTGATCAGCCTGATCAAAAGGAATGGCATGGTAAGTTATTAGGGTAATCTTAGGAGGTTGGGTGCTAATAACATTGTCAGGAAATCCGGCAGCGAAGTGTTCAACTTAAGAAAGGTAAGAAGCGTAGAGAGAGCCATAACTAGAGATCCGACGAATTCGCATCCACGCATGTATGGGAAGATTTATAAATATTCTAGCACCTTTTGTATATATAAGAGACATGCATTTTGTTTACTAGATTGAGGATAGAGAAAGTACTAAGAGAAGTAAGGCACATGGCAGAGAAAACCAGAAATCCTTCCATCCACGGATGGAGTCTTGAAACTAGTCCCCGTAAAACGCTAACCGTTACAATTGGCCCTTGGGCGGTTTCTTTGCCTTTCTATGCCCCGCCCTCAAGGTCGAACTTCACTTCCCATCATCTTGAAATGCTATCTTGGATGTCGAGTCTTGTTTTCACAAAGGGTCTTTGAAAGTCGTGGCAGAAGCATCATAGAACCCCTATCCAAAGGCACGCTGTCGCGGAGGTGAGCTAGGACCTGTCATATTTCGTTAAGGGGTGAGAGCGGGGAATGGAGCGGCGAGGGACATGTACAACATTCGTACGCGAGCATTGCTGTAAGCGTCCAAGGCTTTCGGTCCATCTTCGCTCTATGGCGATGTCGGTGTGGTGTAGCTCGAAGACTAATTTAACAACTATGTTGGCTCCTCTGCATCCATTCCGCAATTTAGAACTGCGCTGCCTTCGACCCGGGCGGAACGTAAGGGCTTGAGTCGTGAAAATATCTTATGAACTACCTTGGACATCAATAGTATATCCATGGCAGTAGTCTAGGTAGTGGTCTAGGTAGTGGTCTAGGTAGTGGTCTAGGTAGTAGTCTGGGTAGTAGTCTCTTCAATCTTGTCCAGGCTTGTTTCCAGAAGACGGCATCCAGTTCGAAAGCAGGCAGACTTGTTTTCTTCTCGTAGCCAAATACCTTGGCATGATTTAATGGTATCGAGAATGGTCTGGCGGGGAGGAATAAGGCATTCACGCGTCATAGTTGCCGCAAGAGGAGCATCTTTCCAAAGGAGATGAATGCAGATCGTGAGCGCGGCAGCAAAGAAATCCATCATGAAGAAGCGTGAGACCAGGGACGTATTTGGAGGAAGGCATGGGTCGTCGCAGAGCTCGCGATGGTGTACGAGGAGCGCTAGGCTGCATTCAAGGGACGACCAGTACGATACTGGGTGTGCGTTTGGCGCATTCGGATGTAGGGAGTGGCAGCGATGTAGAACCATAAGAACTCGTCTAAAGAAAACGTCTAAAGAAAGGCGGAGAAGGCCATTCCCTTCAACCGGTACTACCCGGCGCATCATACGTCGGATCTCCATATCGTATTGCAGGACTTCTTCATAGTCAATCTCGTGTGTGCTGGAGTTTGCTCGAGCTAGAACGTGAAATATGAGCGGAAATGATTCCAGAAGGATGGATTCCCAAGAATAGATCGCAGTCCCACCAGGGTTTGATAGATGAGGGACTTGGTAGGCGGCGATGGCATCCTGAGGAAGGACCGATGACATCCCAGAGATGATGGACATCTGGATATCAAAATATATAATGATTGTCCATAAACGACAACGATTTGCCATCTCGTTGTGAAGATCTGCTGCGTCCACGGATGGTGGCGGTCGGTTCTGATCCAGTCCCAGCATCATCGCTAACCGGACAATGAGACCAATCATAGACCAGCATGAATCCAAAGCCCAACAGGTTGCATTAGCAACTTGCTTCGCAACTATCGTAAGGCAGAGGGTACGCAAGTTCGACAAACTCGGACGGAACAGAAAGGGTGTCTTTGCCAAGCATGCTTCGCTAGCGAAGAAGAAGTCCTCAGCAGGTTCTGGCTCCCTCGATGCTCCAAATGCTCCTAGGCCCAGTACCATGAGGAACTGGGCAAGCCAGCCAAGATTCATTTCATGTGGGTTATTCCAAAACTCTGCAACCTCGCCCTGGAAGACCTCCACATCTACAATTGGGTGGATTGGCTGGTACAAATTGAGATAATGCTCAATGTATGATTGGCACCGCGAGTGGGAGTTTTGAATAAGAGCAAGGACCGTTTCAATTGAGGAGTATTTGGCTGCTTGGGGGCTGCCAAGGGGAAAGTTGCCCGGAAGAACAAGGTCAGAAATTCTATGGTTTTCGCTATGTTCCTGTATAGCCAAGGCAAAATGAGGAGTCTCAAAATGGGCCAGTGACTGGATCTACAATACATCAGTCAATGTCAGGGTCAGTTTTCGATGATGCAACCAACCCGAGATAAGAGAGCCCTGAAGTGGCTTGAACCTCGACGCCGCCAGAACCACAAGGTGATAACAGCCTCCAGGTTTTCTCCAGCAGAGGTAAATGGATCGGCGGGGCACAATGGCTGATTCGTTGTGTGTTTCTGATAAGTGTAACTGCATTTCATGCTATTGCCAGACTGACAACACCTGGAGCAAGGGAGTTTCTTGTCACATTTCACCTTGAGACGATGACATCGTTTACATGACAGACAAGTCCGTACCCGTCTCTTAACTACTTTACCAACAGAACCCACTTCATCCGAGCCCCCTTCCACCCTGGGCTCGAGTGAACTGGTTTGAGAATAGGGCCAGTCTTCCGCAGTCAGCGGGTTTGGTGATGAAGAATTGCTATTGAAGACTCCATTTCTATTCAGAGATGTACTAAATGAGCAAACAATGCCTGCCCGCAGGCACCGCGAACATGTTGGTTTTGTTTTGTCGCAACGACGCTTGGACTCACGACACCAATCACAGGTTTGGATCTGCCGGTTGCGCATCTCTTAGGAGCTAAGGATAGGAAAAGAAGAGAACGAAAAATGGAGGAGATCGGTGTTAGTCGGGGTGAAAATGCTGGCGTCCCATGGTTTTCATTTCGTGGGCGACCGAGGATGACCCGAGATGAAGGATGGCTGAAGTCGGCCGCACGTCGGGGCCGCCTAACACCGATGCACACTAAGGGATAGGATCATGAGTCTAACCTAGCCTAGTTAGGGGGAACGAAACACAGGCGCCCGTAAATCCTAACCGACCCTTCGCTCTAACGACATCTTTCGAAGCACTTGACGGATGCGGTTCATGAGCCCGGCGAAGAAAAAAAATGCCCCATTGATCATAAGATTGACATTGGTGCAACTCTTATGACGTCATTTAGGAGGCGTCATTTGCTCCTCACGACCAAAGCTGGACGTACTCAATCGCTGAAATATGTCCCCTTTGAAGGAAAGCTGTGCGTAGGAATCTACCTCACGTACTTCTTACATACTAGTGGCCCGTCCAGAAAATTACCAGGACCAAGCAATACTGAACCCTATTACGGGCTCACATGATGCCAAGAACTGTCATGAACATTACTCTCTCAGCACGGGTTTCTTATCACCGGTCGTCGGCCGACTTAAAGGTTCCATTTGTTACCGGGGCCACAATGTTGAACTGCTTCGTATCGGTGCCTGAAATGTATAAAAGATCTGGCCTTGCTCTCTGCTAGCCTAGGAGAAACTCTCATTATTGCGTCCTAAAACTTCCGTACATTCGATCTTTATTGCCAATCCATTTAGGATCCCAAAATGGAGTCCACCGAGTCGAAAGCAAGATCATCCTCAGATACCGGTATCGACCAAATAACCCCCCAACAGGCCGTTAATGATCGATATGAAGAGCTTTTAATGGCGCAAGAGTCATCTCCTGACAAAGTTTTCATTAGTGGATTCTCTCTCCGATCTTTAGATCCAAGTATGTCTCTTCCCAATTACGTCTTTCTCTCTAAAGTTTCGAGCCTTTAGATCTTGTTGTCCTCGATGAAGAAAAGAACGAGCACCCACGAGTAAGTCGATGCTTGCGGTCCACCTTTCTCTGAAATCATTACAAGAGCTAAGCCGCCGAAACAGAGTTGGACTTTCTCAAAGAAGGCTGGCACTACCGCTATCATAGGGGCATTCGGTTTCCTATCCCCCTTCGCGAGCACCATCTTTGCGCCCTCCGTGCACCTCCTCATGGACGATCTACACATCACTGATAGCACTGTCGGCGCTCTTCAGGTCTCAGTCTTTCTCTTTGCGTATGCAGTCGGCCCGCTCTTTCTCGCTCCACTTAGCGAGATGTATGGTAGAGCTATTATAATAAATGGTGGTAACATTGTTTTTGTTATTTTTTCGATTGGTGGAGGTTTCTCAAAGACGGTTTGTACAACTCTGTAGTGACTACACCGGTTGGTTGCTTACTTTATCGCAGCCCACCCAATTCATCGTTACGCGCTTCCTTGCCGGGCTCGGTGGCTCGTCCGCTATTGCTGTCATTGGGGGTGTTGTTGCTGACATCTGGAATCTCGAAGCGAGACCTAAAGCTTCTGGTGCTGTTATGCTCGGACCAATACTAGGTCCTATTCTCGGTCCAGTATGTGGAGGATGGATGTCCCAACTCGCATCCTGGAGATGGACGCTTTGGGTTCCCGCCATCGCCAGCGGTCTGCTCGCCGCCTTTGGCATGATATTTCTTCCCGAGACCTACGCCCCCCGCATATTACAGAAGAAACTGCGCCGCGAGAGAGCGCCTCAGACCAACGGTCATCTCTACACAGTTCTAAACCTCCAGCCTCATCCATCTAGCCTTGGGTTCCTATTAAGCCAATTCATCAGACCCATCGTCTACCTCATACTCGATCCAGCCCTCCTCCTTGCTTCGATATTCTATTCCGTCATCTTTGGCGTGATTTACCTCGTCATCGTAACCTACTCCGATGTCTTCGGTCTGGGATACCACCATTCTGTCGGAATCGTAGGCACAGATTTCCTCGCCGTCGGCATCGGCATGGTCATTGGAACAATCGTCACTGTTAAAGTCATGGAGACTATATTTAAGAAAGACGCTGCCACCGGCCAAGTGAAGTACAAACCCGAGTCCCGTCTCATAAGTTGTATAATTGGTGCTATAGTCACAGCTGGTGGCCTTTTCTTATACGGGTTCACTGCCCTCAAGACTCACTTCATCATCCCGCTTGTTGGAATGGCCGTTTTTTCTATCGGGGCCATGAACATTATGATGGCCATTCAGTTATACACTATTGATGGGTTCCAGTACCCTGCTTCCGCTTTTGCTGCGATTTCAGTCCTGCGGTGTATTTTTGCAGGCGCTTTTCCATTGTTCGGACCGAAGCTTTTCGAGAGTCTTGGGATCAATTGGGGTGTTGCTTTGCTGGCATTTCTTGTTTTAGGTGTTGGGTTACCGCTGGTTATGCTTCTATATGTTTTTGGACCAAGATTGAGGAAGACTGGTGTTGGGAGGTTGGAGAGGTTTGAAGGCAACAAGGAGAAGTAGGGTTCGGAAGATGATTGTTGGGGGATAGACCTAGGAATTCAGAAAAGAATTTAGATATCTATGTATAGTAGAACTCTTCGCTCTAATAGCTCGATAAGAGAAAGGAAATGCCAGTCGCTAGGAATTCACTCACAACGAACCAACAATCAAATGACTACACTTAGGCAACCTAGTTGCAGTCACCCTTCAACCTTTCCACAATAATACTCAGAATCCCATGGATCCCAGCTATCAGCAGTATCTTCCACAGGTCCCACCTCACATCTCAACTCTGAGCTGTCATTATGCCTCTGAATTCCCGACTTGGCTACTTTCCCACATTCCGCCCAAAGCGGCTTCCTCAGTCCCTCATACAGTTAATCTTGTTCCTCGTTGATTTCCACGTAGAGAACGCTCCTCCCACTGCTTGAAAATTTAGAGTATAAATCGAAATCGCACAAAGTCGATCAGCAGGATTTCCAAGAACCATAAGTCATATTGAAAGTTGACATTCAAACTGCTTGGGAGTCAACAGTGGTCGTAAGGTAGATCCGAATCCATGTTACATCTTATGCTCCGAGGCTCATGCGGGCCTTGAATTAGGCGAAAGATTATCCGCTCGCTCAACTATGAAGGGTCGAGGTTGACCTGCCTGCCATCCGATGAAGTCAGTGAGTCCGCGATAGCTCGGCAATACCCTCCATTGTCAAGTAGAGTGGGATGCCGTCCTCGACTGAGCATTAAGAGTCCTAGTATCTCTTTGTCTGCATATTGTCTAGCTTAGCACCTGGAGTAGGAGACCGTGAATGATACAGCTCTAATGCCCAGGTAGGGAATTACTTATTCGTGACCAGCCCGCAAGGTAGTTTCCACCAAAACTTGCAGGGCAGGCCAGAGCATTCGGCTAGGAGCATAGATAAAATTCCACCCGCGAAAGTTGATAAAGGCTCCTTCTCAAGTGTAATCGTGCACTGGGTTGCGAACCTCCCGAGGAAGTGAGAAGAATCGGAAGATATCATTAAATTTTGTTTCGCCTTAATGTTTCTGAGTAGTTAGTAGAGGTTGAGTCGAACGTTTCTAGTTCCTCTGCTAATGCGCTGGAGAAGGCATTATCTATTAAAGAGGTATTGCACAACGTAGATCTGTTATGAAGGTTAAGGCATTCAACATGTCACAGCCGTATAAGCAGACATGGTGGTATCATCACGTAATATTCCCTGCATGTCCCCATGCAGGGCTTGGGATTGGCTTTGCCATATAGGCTGCAGCTTCGGCCACTAAACCTCCCTATTCCTCATCCGCAGCATTGGCTGATAGCGTTGTTGGTTTGGCAGCAGCGTGGTGCATGTTAAGCACAACTTCGAGATGAACTGCTCATCAATCTTTCATTCCTATCTCTTATATCACTGCCACCCTTTGGCGGCAGCAGGTGGATCATCCTTCCTACTGGCTCTGGCAAACACTTGGGTTGACCAAATGCACTCAACTTTTTGGCACATTCTAATCCTGCCCTCGATAAAAAGGAGCCTGGCTGTGGGGCAGTTGCGGTAAAGGTCTTGGCGTATGAAGAGCTCGTTCAACAGGATAGCCTTCCGCCATCCCGCTACTGTTGCCTGGAGATTCATACAGCCAATCAGAACCACACTGGACCATGTAAGCCTCACTGGCAGCGGGGTTGCAGCTTTATGGCCTGACAGCCTGCGTGGCACACAGTTTCAAATTTCTCTTCACCCATCGCTCGAAGCCTTGATCGGACTTATTAAGACTCATTTGAGGCACCAAGAAGGCGGCTTTCGGCTACCCCGATGATAAGTCTCGTTCTGTAGGGTTATTTTCGTGTGATGAACAGGAATCTAGTCACTGGTTTCGGTTCACGATGACACTTGATTCAACTTTCATCTTCCTTCTCAATTCTCAAAGGAAGTCCACGCATAAAGTTTGATGCGCTCCGCACCGTCATTTCCAGTTCCAAGGCTTTTGGGATGTCTTCTATTCTGGCAAAGGCTTCGCAGCTGAAGGCCGAAATTCGCCTGGCTCAAGCTGTTTCCCAGTTTGAAGCAGAACTCTCGAACGACCATAAAACTGTCTTCCGTAATTATAGGTCTCAATCGCTTGATTCCCCTCCGACTCCTGGCGATGTCATGCGACTCACAGCTGAGATTGACCGCCGGCTGTCTGAAAAGGTCCGTGGTCGTTGTTTTGGACCTCGATTCACAAATTTCCTACAAGTGGTCCAACAATTCGCTGCGCTCGGAGATGTTGTAGTAGGTGGCTCCCAGAATATAATCGCATGTGGCGTCTGGTCACTAGTGCGCATATCGTTGCTAGTCAGTGTTCTTAAGCTTGACCGTTTTATCTACTTATACCTTCATAGTCAATGGGAAACTTCTTGTCGTATCTCGAAAAGTTGTCGACACTCTTCATGAAGATTGGCTGTACAGCATCACGATACCAAAACATGGCTCTACTCTATCCCCGATCGAAAAGCCTACAATCACACCTCTTCGAATACTTCATCGTAGTAGTTCGTCTTTGCCATCAGCTATTAAAGTTTACACAGAAGTCACTCGTTCAAAAAGTTGCATCTGCTCTAAGCGACTCAGACATAAAAGCATTTCAATCAGATCTCGATCACTGGGCAAGTTCAATTAAGGAGGAGATAAGCTTGCTGATGGCCAAGAGGATTCAAGAAGAAGCTGAAGAGAACTCCCAATTCAGGGCTGTATCAAGCAAGTTCTTTAAATCTGCGCCCTATGAGAAAAGGCTGGCCACCAATCTACGAGTCCTCGATATTTGCTCCAAGTACGATTATGAGACAACATGGAAGCAAACTCGAAAGATCGGAAACGCGAATTTCTTCTGCCGGGACCCTAAATACCAAGAGTGGAAAGCCCAAGTGAAATCTTGTACACTTATATATACAGGCAAGCTAGGATCAGGCAAGTCTGTTATGCTGGCAAATATTGTCGACGACCTCAGTACTCATGTTCAAAGCAAAAATATTGCCGTAGCCTACTTCTTTTGCAGGCATGACGTTCCTGAAAGCTTAAAGGCACAGACAGTGGTCCGTTCTTTAGCACGACAATTGCTCCGTACAATACCAGACCTTACTACGATAGCAAAATTCTGCGATGAGACACGTACAGTCCTGGGTTTCGGAACAATACTTAGATGTCTCCGTCGCGCCTTTCCACCTGATTACCAAGCGTACTTCGTCCTTGACGGCCTTGATGAATGTGACTGTTCCGAGAGAGAAATATTGGCTCAACAGCTCCGGGAGCTCCAGGAAGCACTTACACTGCTTCTTTGTGTCTCATTCAGAGCAGAGCCTAATAGTGCATTAGAATTGAGTTCTGGACGGTTCACGGCCGCCGAGATTGCTTCGATCCCTGATGAAAATCCCGAAATTGAGGCATATATCGAGGCGGAGTTGGAGAATCGCCTAGTGAGCCGAGCGCTGGTGATAGGACAACCTAGCCTAATATTGGAAATACGCGATGCTCTCTTAAAAGGATACCAAGGGATGTTCCTCTGGGTGGCTCTCCAAATTCGGACTTTATCTGCGATAAAAACCGATCAAGGGATTCGGAATGCGCTAGCAACCCTTCCCAAGGATCTTCCAGAGACATATTCTCGTATTCTACGGAGGTCGGAGGGGCCAGGAGACTCCTACCAGATACTGATACTACAACTCATCATGGCGGCCTCCCGTCCATTAACGACAGACGAGTTTCGAGAAGCCTTAAGCGTTGTTCCTGGGGATGCTGTCTGGAATCCTTCCAGGCTTATAAATGACGTATATTCGACATTAGCATGCTGCGGGTGCCTTCTCACTGTTGATGAAGAAGAGTCCACCGTACGGTTTGTGCACCACAGTGTTAGGCAATTCCTCCTATGTGGTTTTAGGGACTCAACCAACACACCATTCACGATTGATGGCGCACAGAGGACCATAGCAGATATTGTTATTACCTACCTCAGTTACGGTGTCTTTGGAACTGAACTATCCACGATGAAAGTGCGAGAGATGGCCATAGGATCAGCGCCGTCTGGAATCATCCGATCTACCTTAGATTCTTCAAGCCACGCTCAAAATCTTGCGTTAAAGCTGTTAAGACCTAACAAGCAGGTTAGCGTTAATATTAGCAACATTCTTGCAAAAGCGCGTAAGCCATTCCAGCCGTGTTGGGTAAATGAATTCCACTTCTACTCTTATGCAAAAGCATATTGGCTACGACACATACTCTACGCGTCAGGGCAGAGGCCAGATATATACGATCTGCTGCTTAGGCTGTCGAAAAGAAACGTGTTGGGCGTTGCGAATGCGACAGCTGAGGATGTTTGGAGGCCCGTGATTTGGGCAGTCCAGAACGGGAACGAGATCGTGGTCAAGCTGCTGCTTGAGACAGGCAAGATCGACATCAATGCAAAGAATACTTGTGGACAAACTCTATTCTGGAGGGCGACATCAGGCGGGCATGAGGTGGTAGTCAAGCTGCTGCTTGAGACGGGCAAGGTCAACGTCGAAGCAAAAGACAATAGTGGGGGACAGACGCCACTCTGGCGGGCAGCATCGACTGGATACGACGCGGTGGTCAAGCTGCTGCTTGAAACGGGCAAGGTCGACGTTGACGCAAAGGACACCTATGAACAGACGCCACTCTGAAAGGCGGCAGAGCGCGGGCATGAGGCTGTTGTCAAGCTGCTGCTTGAGACGGGCAAGGTCAACGTTGATACAGAGGACAATAGGGGACAGACGCCACTCTCACGGGAGGCATCGGGCGGCCACGAGGCGGTGGTCAAGCTGCTGCTTAAGACAGGAAAGGTTGACGTTGATACAGAGGACAATAGGGGACAGGCGCCACTCTCACGGGCGGCATCGGGCGGCCACGAGGCGGTGGTCAAGCTACTGCTTAAGACAGGCAAGGCCGGCGTCGATACAAAGGACCATGGGGGACAGACGCCACTCTTACGGGCAGCATCGGGCGGGCATGAAGCAGTGGTCAAGCTGCTGCTTGAGACGGGTAAGGTCAACGTCGAAGCAAAGGACATTTATAAACAGACACCACTCTGGTGGGCAGCATCAGGCGGCCACGAGGAGGTAACCAAGCTGCTGCTTGAGAAAGGCAAGGTCAACGTCGATGTAGAGGGCACCGGTAAACAGACGCCACTCTGGCGGGCGGCATCGGCTGGGCACGAGAAGGTGGTCAATCTGCTGCTTGAGACGGGCAAGGTCAATGTCGACGCAAAGGACATCTATGAACAGACGCCGCTCTTGCGAGCGGCAGAGTGCGGGCACGAGGCTATAGTCAAACAGCTGCTTAAGACGGGCAAGGCCAATGTCGACGCAAAGGACATCTATGAGCAGACTCCACTCTTGCAGGCGGCAGAGCGCGGGCACGAGGCGATAGTCAAGCTGCTGCAGTCGCACAAATACACTGCACTCTCTTAGTAACATATATATTAACGTAGCCTCTTCCTAACTACTCCCTACTTTCTTTCTCTTATATCTTCCTTAGGTAGTTAGTATTTATAGAATTTAAGATGGCGACATTCTATAGTTGTTGTAGCAAGTGGCATAAGCAGTATATACGCCATTAGGGAAGTGACTAGCAGTCTCTGACTACATTCTTGCGATGATGCAGGAGATGGGAATACTTAGAAGATGGATGAGTGGCAAATGAGCGTTTGCTACAGGGTCGAGACTACGTTAAGCTGCATGGCTATTAGTTGTCACTATAGCTGGTGAATATAGCAGAGTAGTTGGCGACTAGGAATCTTTTACATGAAACTAGAGCTGATAGAGCAAAGCTAATGCTAAGCTCTGAAGGGCTATACAGGGAATATTACTTATGCTACGTCCACTTATGTAATTGTAACTTGCTAAATGTACTAGCCTCTGTCGCAGATTTGTGCTTGTGTAGCTTTCAAGTGAAAGCTGTGATAATTAGATTCTAAGATCTCAACAATGAGAATGGAAATCGGCCGTCTATGTTTCATGCCTTTCAACACTAGATGTGACGACGAGTTCGACGGCACCATGGTGCAGTGTGGGATGGGATAGACTAGCTATATTTTACGAGAATACTAAGGTGAAGAGCTGGCGTCAGGTGCTTGCGCGGCCTCAAGCAGCCAGCCGTCCCAGGAGAATCTACCCCCGAACCGCACTAGCCTATGTATATCGCTCGGTCATGTAACCTATCAGCTTCGTACAGTGCAGGTACATCACAGAAGGGAATCGCTGCACAATCAAAACTAAGACGATGAAAGGTCCCGTTATATACTGTAACTTCGTAATGGCGCAAACTGCACGGTGTAACTCTTCAAAAGTGCCTCCTCTATTCGAATTTTAACCCAAGGCTAGAATCTATATCTACCAACCCGAATCACCTAAATGTCTCACTCTAGTTCAATAGCGTAAATGGCCAAGGCCAGTTTGCACTATTTTCAGTCTGGCAGCCCTTGGGAAACGTTCCCTTAAACATCTGGTTGAGCCCTTCTGATGCCATTATTGTGCCAACATACCCTTCATTATAATGCGGATCCGAATTGGTTGCCTCTGTAGGAGTAATGTGATAGTAGATGTTCGCTCCGACGCCACAGTATTCGTCATACAACTTCGTCGTATCGCTGGTTGAGCTAATCTGATCTCCGTCCGCGCGATGAATCAAGAGAGGCATCTGCGGGACACCGTGATAGCCCATCATGCCGTCACGATTGAGAATGGATCGTACGGTTGGGTTTTGGGTAACGTCATTGATGAATTTCTGAAGTGCATCGGGATGCAGATTCATATCTTTGACGGCTTGTATCGTATCTGCCCAAGAGGTTTTCCCAAGGGCAGCCATGGCCACGGCCTGAGCGTCTTCGTTTTCATTGGCGATGCCAACAGTGATGTTGCCTAGATGTCCAATATATGCTGGATACTTATTTAAGTTGCTGCTGATTTTGGCAAGTGCGCTTGTGATGTTGGGGTAGGCACCACCGATTCCGGCTCCGGCAAAGCGTAGGTCAGGCGCATACTGTACTTGAAGCTCGGCTGCCCACTCAGTCGCAAAGGAGCCACCCGAGTAGCCATACATAGCGTACTTGAGATACATTTCCCCTCTCGCACCTACAGGTACACCTACCGCCCGAGCCCCGTTCAAGGCGGCTCGGACGGAGTCGAGGGTAGCATGGCCGGACATGACACCTGATCCAAAGGCGGCGTTGGGGCCTTCGTAGTCGGGCACATTGACAAACCAGCCTCTTTTCAGGAAGAGACCAATAGCGGTTTGCAAGGAGCTGTCCTTGTAGATTTGATAGCTAGGACTGGAGTCGAGATTGGCGCTGTCGTAGGGGTGCTGGTATGATAGCAACGAATGGGGCGAGTCTCCTACATGCAAAGGGGCGATGACTGTAGTCACGGCCCATGTTGGTTTATAGTGGCTGTCAGTCGTCCGGTAGAGGATGTTGTAGGCTTGGAAACCAACGCAGGTGTCGAGGAACTTGAGATTGGCGATCGCGTTTCCTGGAGCAGGTCGAAGGCGTAGAATGTCCCCGGGCTGCGCTGCCAACCAGTTGACGTTGTCAGGTGGCCTATACCAAGGATCACCGCTCGGAGGAAGAGGAGTAGAGGGCGGCGTAGTTGACGCTGAAGGCGGGAGAGAACATGTAATGGCGACAGCAAGGGTGGGAATGGCTGGGAGTGAAGACGGTGGAGCATAAACCGTAGAAGCGGAAGGACAAGCAGTAGTAACAGGAGTAGGGGCTGCCAGCACAACGCTCGCAATACTTGCGAGCACAGGAAAAGCTCGGAGAATGGAATGCATATTAAACAAACGATTACAAGAACAACAAGACTAAGAGATGGGTATAATATGCGACGCTAAAAGATGTGTGTGGAATGTGTGGAATGTGTAGAATGTTAAACAAATTCTATGGTGAACAAACTTCTTGTATACTATTAGTACCTGGAATATGTACAACGGCCCCATTGCAGAATGTGGTTGCTTCCGTGGCGTATATCATCGCCTACCCTCGCTATGGCATGATGTCACAGCTAGTGTCAAGCCACAGCCTGCAGAATGTCCATCGGCAGTATTTTTAGCAGCGATACGAAATCATGATGTGTTGAAAGTCGGGAGACGTGGTAGGAGCGCAGGAGGATCAGATGATATTAGGTGGTTTCGCGACGAAATTTTGTGGCTTTAGTGGCCGTGCAGGTTCCCCAGCCTCAAACGCCATATTTTAACCTCGGAACCTCTCCGCCTCTAAACCCGCGAACGCGAAAGCTGCCTCTCCCAACAGCCCATTCTGCACAATCGGTCTTTGCGTGTAATATTCGTACCTCGCTGTCGAGTTGAGACTGCACACTGGTACCGTGGCATTATATCCGATAACCCCATTCCCAGTGTCAATAACAAAGACATTCTCCATATTGTCATACGCGGGCATTGCTGGAGCATTCAGACACTCACTCTCAGCCTAATTCCCAGCGTCATCGTGAGAATGCTCCAGCAATCTAATTCTCAGACCCTTTAGCAGAAAGAAAGTGAACAATTCCCCTCTCGCGCGAAAAATGTAGGCAATTGCCACCACACCCCTGTCTCCTGATCTGCCCAGCGCGATGCTAGGGTAGGAGCGAGGTGATTCGCGATATCTTTCGTCAAGCCACACAATCTTTTCCGATCACTCTTTTCTTCTCGGTGTTGCCGTCCAACACAAGCTTCCTCCCAACCGTCCACTACAGTATCCCGAATAAAAACCACCCTGGGCTGCGACCCCATACATACGGACTCGCCGCGGTGACCGAGTTCGCCCAGACAGCAGTCTTCATCCAATCGTATCCATGCACTAATAATCCCGTCTACCAGCAATGGCGGTAAAGCATGTCGATTTGTAGCCTCATACCCGTTAAGTTGCGGTGCGTAGATGACACCATGTACGGCAAAACCGACGCCATACAATCGAGGTAACTCCACTCTTTGTACGCGGCATAATGCCACAGTCCGCTATCAGGATCGTAGTTGTAAGGCGAACGAGTCGGCGATCACGTCACGTGCTAGAGATAGCTTGGCGGTTTATGGATCAGTCCATGAGGTGTGAGAGAGATGAGATTCTTTCCAAGGCCGTTTGTGTGGCGGGCCAGACTGTGAATCGGCCGAGGGGAATAGCAGGATTGACGGTTACGTTTTGGGTGTTGGGGGATATTACTGCGAGCACTTCACGCAAGTACGGTGTTAGGGTGGGTGAGAGATTGGGTAATAGCTAGAGCATGGATAGGACGGAGAGGCAAAGGAGACCAGATTCGAGAGTTGAAGTTGAGGCTGTTGAGGTGATTATTCCTTGCTTGCGAGAAATTATGCTGTTTAGCATGCGGTGGGGAGGAATGTTGTATCATTTTGGCCGGTGACAGGAAATGCCGTAGTGCAGCTACTGACGGGTAGCAAGATGTCGAGGAGGGTTTTCACTATCATCGTACGCATAGTTTACGACTGCTCTCTTGCCAAACTTGTAGGGTAAAACGAGTGGGCTAACCCCGTAGGCTGTTCATGGTGTATTTAGATTAAAAATCAAGGACCAGAAACCTGAACAAGTGCTAAGTCAGACGTCAGATTATTGCCCAGATATCGCGCAATGCCATATACTAGGCCAATAACATAGAACCTTAAGCCAATAGGAGAGTGAGGAAGGATGCGCTGATAACTTGAGTGGGATTCCAAGAATCTCCACCTGTGAGCCAATTTCAACCGTTAACTCCAACGTCATATCAACTGTAGAAGCTACGGTTGTGGCTACTTTCTTATAGCCTTTCAGGCCGCATGATATATTGTGGACTAGGGGTCCGAGGAGCTATGTGATTTATATAGTATGATGAGACGTCAGGCCCAAGGTTGATTGGGGAGACCATCGTAGAGCCCCCCGGCTTACATTTCTCTGCCTAACCCTTTAGACAGCTAGCCCTGCGCGAGATTTCCTCCCATCCATCATCCCCATCTATTCCTTCAATCCTAGGCGCTAAAAGAAAAGGTCACGTGTCCTATCCCCACTAGCCCCTAAAAGCATATATCTAACACAACGGAAACGCTCCCAAAAGGGGACGGGGACAGCCGATGAGCACAATGTGTAGGTGGGTTCTACGCCCATTTTGGTATTTGGGCTTGTTTGTTGATACTAAAACGCACTTCCTCAAAAACCAGGAAAACGGAAAACCGCTTCGAAGGAGAGGAGCAGTCAATAGAGCGGTTAGGACTTTCACGGAATGTTGTTCTTAGATACGAAACGTACTTCTCGGTGCGGAACTCGAACTAGTGGCTCTTTTGTAACAGTCCAGTGGTTGGAGGAAAGAGCATTATACCACAGTGCCGTCACACTTTTTGCAACTAATCTCTGAGATCTTGTTTTTTTAGATGAGATTTTTATTTGACGGGGTTATGTAGGAATGGCTTTTACGTGAAGGAAGGGCGAGGGGGTTTGGACTGGGCAGTGGAGGGGAAGGTAACAGATTGATAAACGTATGTACTGAAGCTGTGGCTGGATTTCGAAAATGAAGGAACTATGCCATATATGACCCGTCTGCCCTCACGGTTTCCCTGGGCAAATGCCGAGATATAAAAGGTGTGCAAAATGCTCAAGCGATAATTAGTAGTAGGATGACGGGCCAAGCAGCGTCACAAACAGAGCACACGGTCTTGAGCTATCAATCATATTTCTCATTGTTGGTTTGCCTGCTGCCAACGACTCCAGGAACGCGGTCATTCTCTACCTTCTAAGATTGCTGATATCCTGGCGTCTTCTTGTTTGCATAAATGCAACACGCCAACAGGACCAAATGCTAAATTCTGGGTCAAGTCAATCCGAAGAAGCAAGGCGAAGCAAAAAAGGATTTAGGGGATTGGCATCAGACGTAGGAGAAGGTATTAATACCTTCATTCCCGAGAAGGGATTGTGGCAGAAGGTTCGATCGATGTCGTCCCGCGAGACTGAGGCTCGCACTGTCCGTAAGGCAACACCAAAGACCAAAGTCGCAGTCCAGATGGAATCTTGTGTAAGCAAGTGAGTTGGACAATATTTGCGCATCCAAGGAAGTTAGTTGCCACCCTTGATCCTTTGAGAGCGTTAAATTGAACTCGCACTCCAGCTAATATTCAGCTAATTGAAGGTATCCCGCCCAAAAAGCCGAAGACCGAGCTAGTACGTTACTAGTGTAATATGAGATGGTACCAGCATAAATCTGCGTACCACTTCAATATTCCCTTCTCCGATAGATTCAGTAACGCTAGACGGTACCTGGCGAGGGTCACCAGGATAGTGACGACTAAGTAATCTCCGGAAATGGCCATAAGGATGGCACCGGCGAACATGAGATGTGAGCTAGAACAGCGGCCCTTGTAAATGTAAGACCAAGACTAAGGAAGTTATTTAGAAGGCGATTTCGGCTAAGAAGGTCGACACAACTTCTAAATTAAAGTACGGTCTGGGGCAATTGGCAGTTCTTGTACTCCTCCATCTGGTTCCCTCCGACTAAGCTAAACACCATACTTAGTGTCAACAGTTTCCAGCCGCGGGGATATGAGAGAAGTCCAAAGACGGTCCAAGAAGCCTTTGTTCTAGTAAAGAGAAACATTACGAGCACCCTGATTCCTGCTATGGTCCAATACTGTTTGTGCTTACAAGCGGCTAGGCGTTGAAAAGATTTGCGGTAAAGTGTAGCCCAAAGACTGCAACCGACATAAATATCTAAGACTTGCTAAAAGTTTTGCTCTGCATCTCACAAGTTAGAACTCAAAACAACGCTTCCAAGAAATTAATTGCAAAAAGTCACAAGGGCTACGGACGAGGAAGGACATTTTGCCACTCATATGTGGGAGAGATCACCTGGAGCCGATGGAAAAATTCCTAGGCCTCATACATTGCATGGAGGTAGACTGATAATGTGTGTTGTTGGTTGTCACGGGTGAAAAGGCCAAGTCTTGGAGCCGCTGGGGATGAATAGAAGGCTATGCTATACTTTAGTGGCGTTACTATAAATTTAGCCAAGTTTTCCTGCATCGATCGGCGCCGCAGACGCCTATCTGATTCACTTGTGGTTGGTCTGTGCGTTATTCCATGTCAAACCAACTCTCGAGTGTGAATGGAATAGAAGAGAACGAATGGAGGGCATACGATCATGCGTAGAGCCTTCCAGCAATCTGGCGTCCAACCAGCAAGCTCGAAAAGCTACAACCCCTACCGCCTCTTTTCTATCTACGGCTTTTTGGCCCTATAATACGGCACTCCACTAAACTGGCAAAAGACTTGCATCCGCGGATATTGCCGCAGAGAAGCTACTCGCCAATGGCATTCTGGTAGGGTACCGAAAGAAACCTATAATAATGCCACCCAACGCGATTGCCCTTCCAAGCGTCTCAGTGAAGATACTATTGATACTGAACACGCCGCATTGGAGCCAATGCCGCGTCGAATGAACCACTAAAAACTCCTCGGAGTTCGATGCGCTTAAGACTTGCAGCAGAAGTTGCTCGCGCTGAGCAGAAGAGTGCTTAAAATGATATTGCGCAGATGCACCCAGACATCTAGATCCTTTGCGCTCTTTCAACTGCCCTGGTACAAGACGCAAATCGAGCCTTCGTACTTGAGATTCTTCCGGACCCATATCATGACAATGATAATGAATAAGCAAATCGACATTGCACCGAATGTAGAAAAACTATCACGCCGATTCGCCAACAAGCGAGAAATCGCTGGTGAACTGGCTTTGTGTGGTGAGTCGAGTGTATCGATCCACGGTCAAAATTCCTCTCATCTTGTCGAGGCTTTATGTGGTCGTGGAAACAAGCTTCGAGGATTCTCGTCGTTCATCCTGAAGGATGTCGTCAAAACCTCTAGGTTGTAGAAGTGAGAGCTATTAGTACATTAGTTCGAGGATCGGAGGATCGCGACACAGGTACCGGAGGCTAGACCTAGGCTGAGAGAGCTAAATGCCAAACGTGAGCACAAGATCTGGGAGCAAGGGAGACAATACCGCTTAGGAATTTTCATCATTTGCTCCAGTCTATCTGGCGACCCCTTCTAGAAGAAAGGAATACAAGAGCTACCTGGACAAAGTCGAGCCCACGAGTAGGCCTGTAGCAAAGAGACAGCGGCACGTGCAAGGACTGGTGCTGCCCATGAAGGTGGGCATATTCGCTGTTGTCCGATGGTATGATTGCAACTTGCTAGCATCCGCGATTAACGAGGCGGCAACTGGATGCGTTTGAAGAAGCTGGGAATGGAAGTGCGCGATGCGGTGTGGTGTTAGTTCCCAGAAGCTTGTGAACGCCCCTCATGCATCGATCAAGCAGGCACACCACGTCTTCCTATCAGCTGCCTTCATTGAATATGCTCCTTCCCCTTCACTCGCACGCAAAGTCGCGTCTCTCTGGAGGTCTTGGAGGTCTTGGAGATGTCTGACGACTCAGCACCGCCGAATCATGTGCGGTCTCTGATTACTCACGCGCCAGCTCTCCTTCGCGTTCACAGGCAGAGATGCCTCGGTACGTTCGGTTCACGGCTTCCCCCACAACTTTGGACCTCACGCCTCGACCTTCAACGCGCGTAAGACATTCCTGACACTTCACCTATATCCTTGAGCTCCAGACCTCCCTATTCTCGCCCAAGAAACCATTTGTCGCGCCCTTAAACTATATCTGCAAGAATATTCGCATTTCGTGGGCCTTCCCTTCAAAGATGCCGTTCAATACCCAGCTCACCCGGGCCCTGGGGATCAGAGGTTCGCGGGTTTCTAAGGCGTCTACATTCTATTTCCTGACTTCAGATAGTGCCCGTGGTCCAAGGTGGCATGCAATGGGTCGGCTATGCTGAGCTTGCCAGCGCTGTTAGCAATGCCGGTGGTCTGGGAATAGTATGCCTTTTATACATCTCACGCAGTGCACTTTTGACCGTGGCTCCAGTTGACGGCCCTCACCCAGCCCACTCCAGAAGACCTCCGAAAGGAGATCCGGCGCTGCCGGAATATGACAAAGAATCCGTTTGGCGTCAACCTTACTCTCCTCCCAGCCCTCGTTCCTCCTGACTATGGGGCATACGCACAAGTAATAATTGACGAGGGAATCCGGATCGTTGAGACCGCCGGAAACAGTCCCGGGCCCGTCATCAAGGTGCTAAAGGCTGCCGGGTGCACCGTCCTCCACAAGTGCACGACCATCAGGCACGCGCAGTCTGCTGTGAAGCTTGGTGTAGATTTCCTGTCCATCGATGGATTTGAATGCGCCGGACATGTTGGCGAGCACGATATTACCAATTTTATTCTCCTGAGCAGAGCACGGCAGTCGCTCGGTGTTCCTTTCATCGCGTCTGGAGGGTTCGCGGACGGACAAGGTTTAGCGGCTGCGCTGGCCCTCGGCGCATGCGGCATCAACATGGGCACGCGGTTCATGTGCACTGTTGAGGCGCCTATCCACCAAAACATCAAACAAGCCATTGTCGATGCCCAAGAGACGGACACCGAGCTCGTGCTCCGGAGATGGAGAAACACGTCCCGGCTTTTTGCGAACAAGGTCGCAAAAGATGCCGTAAAGATCGAGAAGGAAAGTACAACCGGCAAGTTCGAAGAGGTGGCGCCCTATGTAAGTGGCAAGAGAGGCCGGCAGGTCTTCTTGAATGGTGACAAGGACTTTGGTGTGAGTAACCCGTCTCCACTTTTCGCCACATGATTCCATGTTAATCAATCCACAGGTATGGACGGCCGGCCAGGTCATCGGTTTGATTCATGATGTCCCCACCTGCGAAGAACTCTTGTCCCGGATCGAACTAGAAGCTATTGAGGCTATGAAGCAATCGCGATCGCTCTTCGTCGACGAGGGCCAACTTCCGCTCAGCTCGACCGGGACTATGGGGAAGAGTAAGCTTTAGATTTTTGTACAGTAGACATAGTAGACCAATGGCCGCTATTTAGTATAGATCAAGCAACCTTTTTTATCAACATCAAATATCAGCTATCGTCCAATTTGGTTCGACCAACTTCCCATCGTTCATCCCGTGGTACTTCGCGGCCCTAACCTGTGCTCAACGATTCCCGGAGTTCCTCATTTCACCAGATCGTTACCAGAGGACTGCGTCCCCACAACCCTCCCACGTGCCATCTTCAACTTCCCAACAGTGGGTGTCCGTATTAGCTAGGTGTCTGCGCACGTCGACTCCTCAGTGTTCCTTATATAGTCTCCCTCTACCTTAATTTCGGACCTCATTAGCTATCTATCCCTACTTACACTTTCAATTCGTCACCACCATGCGTCTCTGGCCAATTCGCAAGCTAGAGGACTCTACCAGCCCGCTACCACACCACCAGCGTTACGAGGGGCGAGCCAGCAACACCTCCAAACGCTCATCTCAACGTTTTTTAAACTGCTTCAGTCTAGGCTATCTCTTGGGCATTGGCTTGGCAGGCCTCACCATCTGGCTTGTTCTGCACATCGCGGACAATAGAGAAGAGCGTCAGCAGACTAATATCTATCCCCTCCTCCAGGGGGCTCACACTCTTCACGCTGCAACCTCAGGGAGGGAAATTCCCTTCCCAAATCTTGCTGGATATTCGTCACGAGAAGAAGAGATCGATGGTTCTGTTACTGGGAATGAAGCCATTCGTCTGCCTGCCCCCAAGGTACTCGATCATCGCTACGATGTGCCTCACCATCCGCATATTCGTCCCCGAGATACGCTTAATGAGCCTACCTCCGCGACCTCAATGGAAATTATTCCAACGCCGGCTTTATCTCATGCCCCACCTGTCTCTCCTCTCGTCCGTAGTCCAACAGGGACGACCGAGGTTCACTATAGCGATGCCTACAAAACGACTCTTGAAAAATGTCTAGCAGAGGAAAACTGGGATACCTGTAAGCAAGGCTGGGTCAAACGATTCTTTCCAGATGGCTCTGCTACCACCTCTGTCTCCCATACTCCACCCCTGTCTGCAACTTCCACTGTTGATAGTAGGCAGAGCATAGTTGTACGCGCCTGGATTGACCACCTCGATAGACAATACGATGCCCTGTCACCCGCGGGGAGGGGATGGGTGGATTATTGCCTTAGGTTTAAGTATAAGGGGAAGTTGCATAAATGTCTAAGGAAGTGGAAGAAGGTGGATATTTTGAAGCGGGATGATGAAGGCACAATCGACAAGAACCAGACTGTCGCTGGGGTTTCTTCTATGGCTGCCGCTGACGACGTCCCTCGAAAGTCTTCGCGCCTATCTTCATCGCCGACTTCAACTTCTTCCTTAGAAGTTTACACGAAGGACAATGACGAGGACGGAGATGAACTCGACTACTTTGTTGGGTGGCTCCTATCTTGTCTAGCCTGGAGAACCGATAGAGAGTGCAATCGACTCTATCTCGAGCTCCAAGACATATCCCCCGAACACCCATCCTATTCCTCACTCCGTCCCGACATATTCGACTGGTATGACAAATGTGAGAGCCAGACCTCGGACGAATGCGACCGGCTCTGGGATGAGCAGGGACACTGCACGGAAGATGATGAATCCTCAACCTCTCCATCTCTGTCGCCATCCCGCCGCGACAAACTCCTCCCATACTGGATGGAACGCGACAACCGACTCTACGCCGCCTTAAACCCTGCCGGCAAGAGATTCGTCGACGATTGTACTTGGAATATCAAAGCAGAAGTACCTGAATATCGGTTCGCACTTGGCAGGTGTCTGCACAAATGGAAGAAGTGGAAGAAACATAATGGTTTGGGGAAGAATAACAACCGTGCCGATGACGAGGGCGATTTGGATTTGGAAGGTGTATCCGACGAGTATTGGATGGACAGGCAAAGGGAGTTGGCAGAGGATGAGAAGGCAGTTACTAAGCATATCAACGCTGCCGAACAGAAGTTTCCGGGTATAATGCTTGAAGATGTAAAAGTGGATGGAGATGCCGATAAGGCTGGGATTCGTAGGGCCGTGGATTGGAACCCCGCTGATCCGGTTGGTGAGCCAATTTTCCACCACGCCCCTGACCTTGAAGCAGTCAGCTCTGACAATTCTATCTTCTCCCGCCTGGCCAAACGCACGCAAGCCAAGTATAAGCAACTGAAATACAAATACACACACCATTCCATCAACAGCCTCACGGACAAGACAACCCAATACGAATGTTGCGTATACCAAGGCCAAGTGCTTCCTTGCAGGCTATTATGCGCCAACAACGTATTTTGTCCCCCTCCTCCTCCTCCTTCCCTCCACTCTGTCGTGCCCTCCATAGACTCCTCTCGTAATGCCAACACATCGCCGGACTAGGCGCAGGAGGGTGAGCGGAAGGTGATGGAGGAACACACGCCAGAACTATAACTCAAATACGGCCATCACCACAAATACCACCACCATAAACCCGAGGACGACGAAAATAGTGCGTGTTGGCAATGTGGGATGGCCGCATCTGTGCCTTTGCCTTTTTTTTGTGTGAGACGCCTCGGCATGAGCGCTACTAACGTTTCTCTGTCAGAGGCCAACAACTGAAGGAAAGAATGAGAATTCTGCAAAAGATGAGAGCCCTCTAAAGAACAAGGGCTCTAAAAGCGACAATAACTTTGAAACAGAAGTACGCCTAGGCACTTGAGTTTGGGTGTTTTTGAGTTTGAGAGGTGGCGTTGGAGGTTATTTGAGGAGAGTGGGTTTGTTTGCTTCTTGCTTTGTACGTTTTTCTGCCCCGTTCTCTGATCAGAGTTCAGATTTTATCTTTGTTTAACGGAAGACGGAAGGTGATGCCTGTACCCTCCAGTACCTAGGTAGTGGGGCCAAGGAAAGATCTGAGGGTCGTCTCCTCTATGTCATCTTCGGTGATAGAAATATATTTTTTTTCGCACACAGTATAGTCAGTCTACCACACTCCCTTTTGCTCAAGCTAGCTAGACCAATTCAGTTACTTATTCCTACCATTTACCACCTACTTGCTTTTTCTTCTACGCGCCTACGTCCCATGTAATATCACGCATGTATTCTAAACACAAAGAATTAGATGGCGATATACCCTTGTACAGATAAACAGGAGATTGTATACGACATGGACGCCTAGCTCCTTCAAGTGATTTTCCGCCGTTTTGCCGGCTTCCGAGTCTAGATTTAGGAGAAACCAGTCAGAGCCGAAGAGTAGTGTAATGATTTTCCTGGCACAGCGTGCGGAAGATGGAGGCGTGACCGCGATTGTTAGAGGTGTTGCGGCGGAGTCTACCCTCATGACAGAATGTGCAGTCTCGAGTCTTGCATGGAAAGCGCGCAACTCAGCAAGCGCTTCTTCATGGGTGCTATGTAGGGGGTAGAGTGGGGAGTGCTCCAGCTTCCAGTTGCTCTGACGAGGGCGTGGTAAGGAACGCTCTTGAATCTTCTGATTCGATATGTGGTATTCGTTCAGTACGCCGTATCCTGGGTAATAGGCATTATTGACGATTCTTGCGGAATCGTCAACGAGCTTTTTCGAAGAGCTGTTGGCTATCAGCTGGATGCTCACCATCTTTCTACTGGTATCCGCTCTAGTAGGCTAGCGTTACGTAAAAGTATACTCAAAATTGAACGGATGTAAGGAAAAGGTCGGCTTGATAGGAATAAAGACACCTTCATTTCGTAGTAAGATGAGACTAACTAGCGCCCTTGGAGCGCAGATTTTCCAGTGAAGGTGTATTGACGGACTTCCCGGCACGAACCGGTACGCCAGAGCCCCGTCGAGCGTGCTAGGTTAGTGTGTAAAGTTGTTCAGAAAATGATGGGTAACGGACAGGATCGACAGAACTTCCGCTAAGGATAAGATTTTGAGCAGTTCTCGAGGTATAATCGGTGGTAGCTGAGGCAAAGTTCCCAAACTTGAGGGGCGAGGACGGTGTTGCAAGGAAAATGTGAGACGGATGGCGTCGAACCAGCAATGTGGATCTCTATTGAGGTGAGAGACAAAGACCACGCACGTGATCTGGGGTTGATACCCATGCGGATGTGTGAAGTGCTAAATAACCGAAGTTACTAGGTGGCCAGCTGCAAACAATGAATAGGACGAACAAAGAACTATCTTGGGTCATGACTAAAGTTAACTAATGACGGTGCCATTTCTCGCTTCGCAGGTATCACGTCGCGCAAATCTCGACGCCCGTGAATTGGGGACTTGCCAAGAATAGCATTCCTGATCTTCAGATTCTCTTGGAATACAAAATTTTCCCTTTCCAAGGGGGAAGGCATACAACTGAGCTCAAAGAAAATCAAACCATATCAAAAGGTGTGGCGAAGGAAGCTTCTTGCTACCTTGCATACCCAATCCGAGGAGCACCAATAAAGCCAAGCTCGATGTGTATCTGAAGAAATCCCAAGGGGAAATCATCCCTATGTCAAGGATTCGAGTAAGCTTTGGATAGCCAGGCCAACCCAGAAGGAAAAGATAGTCCTAAAGGAATACACCAGTGAGAAGAGAAATGAGTAAAGATCAAGCCGACAGATGAGTTTGTGTGAAATCAACCCATATGTGCGAGGAGTAATATTGGCAGGGAATTAGTGGTCGATGGAATTGGCCTGAAGAAGACCAAAATCAGTCGGTGAATGTAGATCCGATCCAAAGGCTGACGCACAAATGGCTCCCATGCCAATCGCAGAAACTTAGTAATCAAGGAAATAAGGAGACCCGGTCATCTGGGAATTTGAATCAGTCTCGAAGAGGCAAATAGTTGCACAAACCGACCATTTCTGAAAGCACAGCGTCAGGGAGGACATCGGGGCTTGACAGAACCCAGTTGACGGGACTTGGTGGCGGCTGTGGTGGCGGAGATGGGGGGTCGTCTCTTGACCGCTCGTGTAATGCCAGTTGAATACTAGGAACTGGGATATCGACTCGAATTCGCGTGGCGTTGGGAGCGATGGAGCAGTGCTCGCTTTGGAAATCTGAAACAGGTGCGGTGGTAGACGCCATCATGGTCAGGGTAGAAGAAGTTCTTGCGGGAATTTTAGTATTGAGGGAGTTGAAATTGCTTTGGATGAAGGCTTGGAAGGAAAGATAGATGGAAGGAAGGACTGGTGCTCTGAAGATCGGGGTACGAGCAGCTGTTGGTGGACGTTAAGTAGTAGACGTGGGGGAATAGTGACCACGCATTACTCTCAGCTAGCAAACGAGGGTAGGACTCGCTTAAAGGCAATCAGACACTTCAACGGGCCGTACGGGAAGACGGGAGGCATCAGGCAGACATGGACAAGTCAGCGCAGAGCGAGGCTGGAATGAATTGCTGATTCGGTCGATCTTGGGGGCACAGGCGGGCATCGAAGAAGGCCCATCCCGAATTCCTGGTAGGTAGTCATTGAGGTGGAAGGTAGCCACTCCCAGCAGCGGCAAACAACGTGCTGAGGTGCACAGTCAGATTGAGCCAAGGCTCGACGGGGCAGAAGCAGAGTCATGCAGATAGCCGCAGGACAGTGGTGGCCGATATGATATCAGCCGTGCCATTCGCTGGAGAGCGTCGGCTGGTATCGGGAGAGAGGAAGAAGAGAAACAGGGTAGGTTGACTTGTCCATAGTGAGCAGAGGTGAAATGGCGGTCTGCTCTGCTGGAGCCATAAGAGGGCTGGAAGAGGCCGGTCTCGACGATGAGGTGCTCTGGGGGCATGCAAGATAACAGTGGGGACTGAATGGGAATGCAGCCAGCGTCGTAAGAGACACTTATTGCGCAAGGTCCAGCACTGGAGCCTAGACAGCAGTGCTGAGACGTGGATGGCTCATTGTTTGCTGCGAGCTCTCCCCTGCGGTGCGAAGCAAACGGGGCAAAACAAAGACAGTGCCATTGGGCGACGGAGAACGCCGAAGCAGAAGCCTTGGATGGATAGATGCATCGCCCGGAATGAATGAGGTTGGAAGGGTGGCAGCATCCGGCAGCGAACGGTAGAGGATGGATGAAGTGAACGAGTGGCTGAGGCGGGGGGAGGGGGGAGGGGGACGCTCAGACCGGGAAGGCGAAGACGGACGCGCCAAGGCTGGGCGAGGTCTCCAGCGACGACTTCATTGTGAGTTCTGTGTCCTACAAAGGCACCTGTTGTCCCCACAGCGACCAGCTTGCAGGCCCGCTCTCCCGCCGCCTTTGTCCGCCTCTCTTGCCGGACCACACTTGCCCTCGCACGTAGACAACGCCCACCAAGCTCCCGTTGCACCCACTGTGCCTCCGCTTCCCCGCGACGCCGGCCGAACAATCTCTCATGCGCCCAGCCGGTCGCACCTTACCTGCACATAGGGCTGGCAGTCACGACCACAGCAGCTGCATCGCCAGCTGGTGACACCCCCCGCTGCATCCCCACTGCTTCCCATTGCTTCCTTCCCAGCTTCCCAATCCGCCCGTCGCCATTGCCCGTCGCCATTGCCCGTAGCCTCACCCATCCTGCCCCACGGCCTGCCAGCCCATAGCGTGCCCCGCTCGCTGCGAACATGTCGGTTTGGAATCCCGACAACGTGCGCGATGTTGCTGAGTCGGTGGGTATCGCCTCACTCGCCGACAGCGTCGTGGACGAGTTGGCGCGGGATGTCGACTACCGCCTCGCCCAGGTGCTGGAAGAGGCCCTCAAGTTCATGCGCCACGGGAAGCGCACCACGTTAAGCACCTTGGACGTGTCCAACGCGCTCAAGGTCTTAAATGTAGAGCCTCTGTACGGCTACGAGTCTACCCGTCCACTGCGCTTTGGAGAGGCTTCCCTTGGCCCTGGCCAGCCCCTCTACTATGTCGAGGATGAGGAGGTCGACTTTGAGAAGCTGATCAATGCCCCTCTGCCAAAGGTGCCGCGAGAGATCACCTTCACCGGTAATGCCCACCTCCCTTGCCACGTGACTTCTTGACTTGAACTACGTCGCTGACTGCCCTCAGCGCACTGGCTTGCTGTGGAGGGCGTCCAGCCGTCCATCCCCCAGAACCCAACGGCCACTAACCTTGCTGATCTCCTGCCAAAAGGGCCCAACGCCAACCCGCACCTTGCCGCTGCCAACGGCCTGGACAACATCAACGTCAAACCCCTTGTGAAACACGTCCTCTCCAAGGAATCTCAAGAGCTGTTCGCCAAACTCTCCTCCGCCCTCACCGATGAGACAAACTCTGAGTGGCAGAATGCCGCGCTAGCTTCTATTCAGTCGGACCCCGGGATCCACCAATTGGCCACCTACCTCATCACCTTCATTGCGGAGAAGGTCTCACACAACCTAAAGAACTTGTTCGTGCTGAGGCAGATGATGCTCGCAACTGCCGCGCTCCTAAACAACCGCGCCATCTACCTTGACCCTTACATCGCCTACATGGTGGCTCCTGCGCTGACGTGCGCGACTGGCAAACATCTTGGCCCAACCAGTCACCAGGCGCCTTCCAACGCTTCATCCGAGACGCTGAACGGAACCAGCATGAACGGCAACAGCCCGAATCCTCTTGCTCACTTTGAGTTGCGCGACCTAGCAGCTTCCATTGTCAGCTCCATGTGCAACAGATATGCGGCCTCGAGCCAAGGCCTGAAAGCACGCGTTGCGCGGAGCTGTCTGAAGTTTTTCCTGGACCCTAACAAATCTCTCGGCACACATTACGGTTCTCTGAAGACAATGTTGTCCATTACCGGACCAGAAGGCATGAAGATGCTCGTCCTGCCCAATCTGAAAATCTACGACGATGTCCTCAAAGAAGGGATGAGCGACGAGTCGAGGAAGCCGGAGGCGGAAAGAGTGCTGGCCGTGATACTCCAAGCACTTGACAGCATGGAGCGTACAAGAGGCGCGTCTCGAGTAAACGGCGTCGGAAACCTCGAGAGCTTGAAGGCCAGACTAGTCGAGAAAGTCGGCGAAGTCGTAGGCGAGAAAATCGTGACGAGCAGGCGATCCGCTGTCGCTCAAGTCATCATGGAGACAGATTTAAGCTTGTAATACAGTCACCCCGTAACGTGTGGTACGTTTGGCGTGGTATTTATACACAGTGCTTCGGGCTCGAAAAAGGCGTTGGTGGAAAGGACAGCAATGATACCAGTTTCGTCTCGTCTCGTGATATAGGTAATCACTGAGCATCTACCTAGTAGGCAGCCAGTTTTATAATATGTAAAATAGTAAAGCTAGGTGGCCTCAAGTTGTGATCACTTTTGAAGTGAGGCATATGTGTTGTTTTGGTGATTGTGGCTTACCTAGTTACTAGCTAGTATTTAAGGCACCAAGAATGTCCAACTTAACGACAAACATTCTACAGCGCAGGTCTCTTCCATACCAACTCACACATATATCTGTATAGATTCGCTTCAAACAATCATGTGGATTATCGATTGGTAACTACCGTTCCTATCAAGTGAAATAGTAGATTTGAGGGTTAACAATACGGACAGGTGTAAGCATCCCCCCTCGGGTCGCCAGCGCGCAACTTTCCCGCAGACATGTGGCTGACTATTATAAAACAGTCTGGGATACCCTATCCTCCCTTGGCCTGACGAATAAACATGCAAAACTCTTGGTAATCCCTACCCGCTTGTACTAAAACGCTCGCTCACTGGAAGTGAGTGACTTGGACTCGGACTGACGAGACTATGATATCAGTTCCTCGGTCTTGACAATGCGGGCAAGACGACGCTCCTGCATTTGTTGAAGAAGTATGTGGAGAGATAGCCACACAATGTCTCGTTTTGTTCGTCTATGTCCTTATCCTTACCCTGGGCTAACGGTGAACGATGAAGTGACCGCCTAGCCGTGCTTCCACCTAGTACGTACCCTTCCCCTTTCTCCACCTCACACAATCGACCTCTGCTAACATATCTCTCTTCGATTAGCCCAACACCCAAGTACATCCCCCTCCCCCTACCCCCCCTCACACATCCAATTAACAAACCCCCGCAGCATCCTCCACCGTAACCATCTCCAACATAACCTTCACAACCTTCGACCTAGGTGGCCACACCTCCGCTCGTCGCATCTGGCACGCATACTTCCCCGACGTCTCCGCCATAATCTTCCTTGTCGATGCCCGAGACCAGTGGCGACTTCCAGAAGCCAAAGCCGAGCTCTCCAAACTACTTTCCATGGACGAGTTAAGAGACATCCCGATTTTGGTGCTCGGCAACAAGATCGATCACCCTGAAGCGGTTAGTGAGAGGGTGTTGAGGGAGGCTCTGGGGGTGGGATGGGAAACGACGGGGAAGGCGATGGGGGTTGGGGGGAAGGGGAAGGGGACAGGGGTGGGTGAAGGGGGACTGAGGCCGTTGGAGGTGTTTATGTGTAGTTTGGTTATGAGACAAGGTACGTGCTTTAGTGTTTTTCGAAGAATTGGAGAGTGGGTGAATGGTGCTGATGACAAGGGATAGGATATGGGGAGGCCATTCGGTGGCTTAGTCAGTATGTTTGAGTGCTGTAAGATGGGTTTATTGAGCGAGTCTGAGGGGGAGCCTGGGTGTTGGTGATGATGGATGGGGTGGTATGGTGCCTAGGAAGCGAGAATAAGAATCGCTGCAAGACGGGCGTTGGAGGCTGGATGGACACGATGATTACCGAAGGCTAATACGCTTCCATTGCATTCGGTACCCTCCTGTCAGCCGATCTATATAGTTATGGTGCCCCGAAAGGTTGGCCTACATTATATCTGATTGCTTGCCATTAACTATCATATAAAATCTCTCGCAATACCACGAGTTTAAATCAGCTCCGGGGAAAGAAAAGAGACAAGCCGAGCAAACTATAGCCTTGGATTAATTGGGTGGGCCTGGGCATTATATTGTACATGCAAACTTCTAGAAAGGCATTTACACACCTAATCCTAGAGCCTCGTTCCCCAACCCTCTTCGCAAGAATATCATCACATCACATATCTCCTCCTTTCATTTCAACCTTGATATCGAACCTCACTCGACGGGAAACCACATCCCTTATTCCACCTTCCCTCCCTTCTCACTACAAATCGGCAACAAAAACTCGTCCCTCTCCTCCTCAGTCCACTTCGCAACAGCATCACATATGCGCGTTACTGCGCTGTCTACTCTTCCTAGCCACCCTCCATTTCCCACTGCCCCATTTGGTTCTCCCCCTGTCCCTTCTTTTTCTCCTCTTCTTCCCCGTCCTCCTCCTCGGTCGCGGTCTTTATGGCCGTCGGCGCCTAAATATCGCCCCAGCGAAAAAATCGATCTCCCGCTGAAAGACCGTGAGATCGGAGTTTGGGCCTCTAATGCTTCGGCGTCATCGTAGACGGGTGATGAAGCGGAAGTATCGGAGCGGTCTGACAGCGGGGGTGTCATAGATCCTTCTCCTGCTCCTGCTCCTGAGCCAGAGCTGGCGAGGAAGGCGGAGCGTTCGGTGAACCACTCTGCAGATGTTCGGGGTCGGAGGTAGGCGTTTGGTGAATTGGGCAGGAGGAAGGGGTTGTTGGGCGAGGGAGGACGGGAGCTTGGAGATGGTGATGGGGATGAGAAGTTTGATGAGTGGTGATGGCTGAGGTAACTGTAGTAGGAACCGGCGTCTCGTTCTAAGTCCTGAACCACGGCTGTGGGGCCCGGCTTATTAGAAGTTGAGACACTGAAGTGAGGCCGTGGTCGTTGGCCTCTTGCAGATGTTGCTGCTGATGCAGACAATGGCGGTGCAGGGGAAACGGGTTGGGGACTAGAAGAGCATGGTCGGTATGTCGATTTTGCTGCCGATGTCGATGCAGATAGTGTTGCTGTTGTTGTAGGAAACGGTTTCTTTATCCTGACCCTAAGTTCGATACCCCGATTCCCATCCCCGCATTGCTTCTCTCCTCCATTCCCATCCTCATTCCAGACCCCCGTCGTGAGGGCAGAACTTGGCTCGCGCTCAGCACTTGGTACGCGAATATATTTTGACGGTTTATCAATTGGTTTAATCTTGCTCCCGCTTCTTCCACTCCGCCCCTCTCCAATGCCAATTCTCCTCACTAAAACATCTGGAATCCAACGCACGTACCACGCGGCTCCAGATCCTAATACTGGTGTTGATCCAGACTTCCCACTCTTCTTCCTGCGGACCTTCTGACGCTGAAGCTGACGCTGACGCTGACGCTGACCCGGTGTCGCACCCACAAACCACTCCGGCGGGAAATTAACGAAGTAGATGAGAACAGTCCAGGCGGTCATCAAAGCTAGCGTACAATAGAGCAAGACTTTATACCCTACCGGTAAATACCGATATTCGTATTCCAGTCGCGGGGAAATACTTGGCGCGTAGGGGGAATATGGGTAGGAGGTATTCATATTGAGACTGGTGTTGATATGTGTGTAGATGTTGGGGAAGTACGGATGCGGATACGGTGGGTACGGAAATGGTGATGGGTAGAGGAATGTTGGAGGGGAAATTTTGAGAAGGGATTGATGACCGGTGGAGGGTTGTGGTACTGGGAAAGTTACCGGGAGCGATGGAGGTGATGGCGTGGAGAGAGCGGTGGACGAGGTGGCGTACGATGACGGTGTTTGTTTTGAGAGGGGAGGGTTGCGCGCGATGAAGGCAGTCGGGGACGCAGTGATAGGGATGGAAATCGAAATGAAGGTTGGCGATGGTTTGACACTCGATCGTGGTGTTCCTGGCACGATGCCTACAAACGTCGGGATCTGTGTAGCTGTGGGTCTAAATCTTTCCGAAAGGAGGATGTCCTCGCTTTGGGCCGGCGTCGGGACTGTAGTGTAGGTAGGGAAGGTTTCAGCTTGCTCCACCATCTCGAGCACAGCCGGAGTGGCCTGAGTCTGAGTCTGAATACTCAACATGCGTGTCGAGAACGTTGGTGACCTCCGCTCACTCCTAGAGCCAGAAAGGTGACTGTTACAGCCAGCGGCTAGACCTAGAGCCTGAGGTCGTGCCACCAGCGTGGCCAGAGTTGATACGGTTGAACAACCATATCCTTCCTTTCGTGCGACGTGCCTATTCGAAAGTCGAGAAGATTGACCACCACGATATGAAAACTTCCGCTCCTCTTGACTTTCCCTTCTCAGTTCCATTGGGTGTGATTTGTACTCATACTCTCTGACTAATGCTGTAGCTGTACCTGAGGTTAGTCTGAGACCTTCATGCGAGAGGCACATGTGCGTCGCCGTGGATTTATAAATCTCTGCAGCCGTGCTTGAGTTTAACTCTGCATCCGCGTCTTCACGGTGAGTAAACGCGCTAGACCCCGGCCCTCGCTCGTTCTGCCCGCGTAACAGAAGCGCATCATGAAGTTTTCGTTGTTGTAGCATTATACGGTCGCCGTCTTCCATGGGCAATTTCGAAGAATCCAGTGCCCCTCTTCCCGCCCCTTCCCGTGGCGGCATATCTCACAGTATTAAAAAAAAGTCTCCAAACTTCGAAAACAGTGTGGCGTTAGACTAGGGCTTGGTGAGGAGCGGTGGGATACGTAAAAATGGTAAGAGTTGGAGGGAGAAAGGGCTATTGGGAGTTAATGTAGAGATGTATGCGTGTAGGCTCAAGCGAAGAGAAACCTGCGATATCAAATTGCAGGGCGAGAGAAACAAGGTTTGCGAAGGCCATAGAAGCCAAAATCAAGACGTGCAAGAAGATGGTTGATTTTGTGCATTTTACAGGGCCTTGCTGACGGTGAAATTGTTACAAGTGAATGTGTATGACGTAGCGCTGTGCTGTGCTAGACACTGCGCGTGAAGCAGGAAAATTCCTCGCGAAGAGAAAGCGCGTGCTGTGAAATTTGGGGTTACAGTTGATGGAGTAGAGGATAAGTGAAGTCTTCACTAGCCGTATCCAGTTTATCAGCGTAGTTTCCGGCACTTGAACTTGTTATACCAATATCGTGACTCTTCACTCTGCCAACCTCCAGTTGCCAATCCCCAGAATGGGCAGAATTCGTGCACTATAACTTCAGTCGCTCGATTCAACAGGCACTCACCAAGAAATGATTCCGAGTCGAAAGGTATTTAGTACTAACTTTCGGACCACAACGACCAGGCTGACTGGCGAGCAAATAACAAACGCTATCTCGGTGACATAAAACTACGCACTGCCCACCCTTCCAATCCCTCCTTATATGCTTCATTAGTTGAGAAAGCACTCACTCTAAGCTTTTCCACCAGACGCTGTATTAAACTTGGAAGCAGGAGCACTGTACGACTTTTGAGGAACGAGATCACTGGGTGAGACATTCTAAGAAAGGAAGGAAAATCTATGGATAGAAAATACAACAGAAAAAGCATATACGTATAGTATAGTATGGTACAAAGAAAAGCCGTTTATTTGTATGACATTCGTAGCCGATTGGAATTAGCGACGATTAAAGTTAAGATAACGAGCCTGATTATCGTTAGAACATCCCCGTAGCTGAACATATCGACTTCAGATACTAGGAGACTTACGGCTAAGAAGAGTATAATCAAATTACTCCCAATAAATGCAGCGAATATTCCAAAATCCCTCCACCGATGGCTAAAATTATACCCAAGGGGTTCATAAAATTGGTCCCCGATTTTGTAAGCACAGTACTGGCAAAGTTCCGTCGCATTATTAGCAAGATATCCGGGTGCCCCGTTGGAGAAAAATTGTTTCATGTACGACCCGCAATCTTGTCCTTCTGGAGCGGTGAAAGAGTTGTATTCCATATCCGTGCAGTGTACAGGGAGATCGTGAAGTTCAGTAACAATCATGCCGCCAATTAGACGAGTGAATGGATTAAGTTGATACAGCCAGGCACGCCAGAACCCAGGAATCTGCGGTTTCGGAATCGTGACGCCGCAGAAGAGCGCGAAGATGATGATGACGAAGGGGTTGCAAAGGGAGGAGATAAACGGACTGGGCGTGCAGGCAGCGATCATCTGACCTAGAGTTACGGAGAAGATTTCGGTAATGAGGATGATGAAGAATTGGTATCCAGCGCGCGAACTCGCGGGATTGAGGCCAGGGATGTAGTATAGTGGGAGGAAGAAGAAAACAGCACAGAGAATGCTATACGGCATTTCGGCGACAACCATAGAGAGCGCGAAGGGGAAGGTTTTATAGGCTTTGGACATTTGCTCCCGGTACGAGATCATACGGGCGATGGCATACTTAGGTTCGACTTGCGCGAGAATGAGGGCTGGGAGAACGGTGACTTGGAAGATGATGAAGACGCGGTATTGGAGCGAGGAGCGCGAGTCGTCGAGTTGGAGGTACATCAACCCTGTCAGCAAAGCGATGATGACGTGGTTGAAGAGACGTGTGAAGCCATAGTTGGGGGTGCGCCAGAAGGACAGGTTCATGCGTTTGTTGACAAGCTTGACTTGGTGCCACAAGGGTGTGGCGTATTCTTTCTGTTCGACGGGCTCTGCGGATCCGACTTCAGCTATTCGAGTTTCTTTGATGTGAGCGATCTCTCGCTTTACTTGCGCAAATTCCTCAGAGTCCGACCAAACATCTCCCCAGTCGCGCCTTCCGATTCGAGGAGCTTGGCCGGCCCCTATGGCATCGAGCATCCATTCTGCAGGGTTGGCCTTGGGGGGACAGTCTGCGCCATGACGGTGGAAATAGTCAAGGAGAACATGTGCATCCTTTCCAATGTCGCCGAAGTACACGCACTGGCCACCTCGTTGGAGAAGAAGCAGGCGGTCAAAGTTCTCAAACAGTGCCGAGTTAGGTTGATGGATGGTGCACAGAATCGCTTGCCCAGCGGCAGCGAGCTTCCGGAGGAAACGGACGATGTTGAACGCGCTCTGAGAGTCGAGGCCAGAAGTAGGTTCATCTAAGAAGAGAAGGAGCTCGGGCTTTGCGGCGAGTTCAACACCAATGGTCACGCGTTTACGTTGCTCGACAGCTAAACCAGTCTCTGGCTCGCCAATAATGGCATCAGCCATGTCCTCCATTTCTAAAAGCGATATAACTTCTTCAACATATGCATACTTTTCCTCTTGGGGTGTCTCGTAGGGCTGACGCAGGTCTGCCGAGAATCGGAGGGCTTCGCGGACGGTTGTTGCAGGTTCGTGGACATCGAGCTGTTCGGCGTATGACGTGCCTCGCTGGAATGCAATGCCCGGTGACTTGCCATCAACGAGTTTGTCACCCGTGATTACGCCGATGTTCTTTCTCGCGGCGAGCACATCGAGAAGTGTAGTTTTCCCGGCACCGGAAGCCCCCATAAGTGCCGTAAGTTGCCCCGGCTTAACGAATCCGTATATGCTCTTCAGCAATCTCAGGTCACCTCCGGGGATAGGAACGTCGTAACAAAGATCTTCCCAAGTAAGCACCGCCTTAGAGGCGATTTTCAGGCCAGAGCTTGCGTCCGTATCCTCCTCCTTCCGGTTTCGTTTCTCCCTCTTCTCTTGAAGATTTGCGTTGAGTCGTTTGAGTTCATTGTCCTCCTTGACGAAGTAGGTGACGGTTCGACCTCCCGCGCCCCATTTGACGTATTCTCCGAGGAACGCATTAGCGAGAAGGAAGGCGACGATCAACACCACAATAATTCCCCAGTTTCGCCAGAGGTCTTTTGGATCGTATGAGAAGCTCAGCTTGATGTAGTCGGTTCCGGAAACAGCGGTGGACCCTGCATGACTACCAGGCAGTGTGCAGACCTGGTGGTTGATATCGCCATAATCGGAACCAGAGGGAATAAGCGAAGATCCTGCGCAGGTCAAATCGAGTCGACTGAATTCATTCATCATCAAGGCCGAGAAGCCCAGACCTAGAGCGTTGATGTAGAATATCCATCTTAGCCAGACCTGTTCTGACTGCCATTGAATGAGATATCCAGACGTCAACACAAAAAGCGTAATGATAGTGGCTGCGAGACGAATTGCTACGTCGAAGTCAGGACAGAGGCAACCTACAGTTCGAAAGAACAGCGTCATGGCCAAGTACCCAGTGATAATCATTAATACGAATGTGAAGAAAGCTCCAGCGTCTCGGACAAGGCCAGTCATAAAGTATACGATGATACTGAAAACCATGATTTGCACCGACGAAAAGAGAAGATCGACACCGATCTGAGCTATCCATAGAGCTGACGGGCGATGGAAAGTGAAGGCTCGGTGTTTGTTGACGATTGGACGGCCCAACATGGTAGATGCCAACTCGGAGAAGGCTTGGAATGCGTTGAATAAGAGTGCGATGAACAGGACGCCGCCACGTGTGAAAGCTCCATCCGAAGTTTTAGGAAGGTCTAACCAAACAGTACCAGTGACAATGGCGATAACGATACTAGTGATCCAGGACACGACTAACGAAAATTTATCCTGCCATTTAAGCAGGAATTGACGCTTGGCAATGGCCCACACTTGAAGATAGAACGGAATCGAATAAACGGACTTCTTAGAAGCATGGCGCTTGCTCTCTTTGACTGCGACTTCAAAATCGTCATAGATGTGCTTCTCCTCGGCCATGCTGGCGTAGTAGACGGTCATTTCTTCACCCAAACGTGCTGAGATTTCGGACTTGTTGAAGGCTTCAACGAGATCGTCTGGGGTACTAGGAACATCATTTTCACTTCGACCAGATTTATATTCTCGCTCAAAGGGGTCCGTGCAGCCTGTGAGGTAGTCTGGGGTAGTTTGGCGCGGTTTCTCCAGAAATCCAAGTCCTTCAAAGTAGGCTCTCGCTTCCTTTGCCGGTCCAAAGTAGACAGATCGCCCACTGTCAATCACAAGAACCTTATCAAAGACGTCGTAGATGTTCTCGGAGGCCTGATACAGAGACACGAAAGTGGTAGTTTTGTAAATGTTTGTCAACACCCTCAGAGATCGTGCGTAGTCGACAGCAGTAGATGCATCTAGGCCCCGAGTAGAATTATCCCAAGAGATTACAGATGCACCAGTCACCATTGTTTCTGCGATCGATACTCGTTTTCGCTCTCCGCCCGAGATACCACGAACGAAGGGGTTACCGACAATTGTATCCTTGGTGTGCTCGATATTAAACATTTTCAGCATTAAATCAATAACTTTTTCTTTGAAATCCTGGCGGGATAGCCCGGCTGGGCGTTTGCCAGGAACTTTTGTTTCTAATGCGAAGTCCAGAGTCTGGCCGACCGTAAGTGTGGGGTGGTGATTCTCGTCCTCTTCACAATACACGGCTTCTCCACGATATCGCTTCTCAAAGAATTTGCTGTCGAAAGGGCCATACAGCACTTCTCCATCGACCTTCGTGTATCCGTACCGCTGGTTACTGATAACTTTGAGGAACGTCGTGCATCCGGATCCAGGCTTTCCGAGTACAAGGACCATTTCACCTGGCTTCGCGACGCCCTTGAAGTTCTTGAGAATGTCGAATTCCCTGCCCTTCTTTCCGAGGCCGAAAAGGGTTTTGCATGTTTCGTAGACGTTGAAGAAAGAAACAAACGCGTCGGGGAATGTCTTGGATGGGAGTTAGCTCCCGTCCGAAAACCATGCGGGTGATTGCTGACTGCTTACCTTGACATAGTTCTTGACACCGCCAATCCCACTGACGGTTAGATTATCCCACACAACACCAATGTGCTTCGACTTGATCCCTGCTGCTTCTTCCTCATCCTTATTGCCCCGCAGTACGGTTTGCAAGTCAAATGCTTCCTCAGACGAGGCCTCGGACTCAGGCGCCGTCTTCTCTACATCGGCAATGGCGTGGTCTCTCCGACTCTGCCGACTTTGGACGCGACTGAGCCGGCGCGAGACCTGGCTGGTGCGTGATAGCTCTTTGCTGAGCTCTGCGAATTCGGCCTCGGCGCGCTCGACATTGACACCGCCACTTACGTTGCTAAAGCCTTTCTCGGGATAACGTTCCGAGTGCTCGCGGTCGTCGCTAGTAGTAGAAATACTGTCGACATCGCGATGCACATGAGACCGCTCAGCATGAATTGCTTCGTAGGTGGTGCCCTCAGTATTGTCGCGAATGGTAGAGTCGTTGAGAGGCATCTTCGTGGTCTCCATAGCACTGGAGGGCCGCCCGGCAAGGCTCACCTTGCACAAAATACCGACACCTTGGTAATGGGAACAGCAAGAAGCGAGGCGCTGTGAAACCTCTAGAGTACGAACAAGAGAGAGAGAGAGAGAGTAAATGCAAACAGAGAAGACGACACAGAGGAATTGGAGCCGCAGTAGTCGTTTAAATAAAATAGGTAGGGGCTCTGAGTTAACTCCGTCAAGAGCGGCGTACATCCGTAGATAACTCAATAGTGGGCCACCGATGCCGACACAGACTAGGCAAGAGAGTTTGGCGCACGGGACGGCGGATCGCACCCGAACAGACTAGTCTTCACAAGACTCGGTGAGCGTTTGGCTCTACGTCTCAGCGGACGTTTCGCGGCGGAAGGACGGAGGGTTGCTCTTTCAAATGCGATTCGACTCATAGTGAGTACAAGATATGCAGGTGCGTTCTGTCCGCCCTCCTCTTCCTCAAGCCTCCGAACTAGAGAGTTAGTTGCCTGGCGTTCCGTGTGACGATGCCATGGCGACATGCAGCGCCACCGAGTTCAGCGTGAAAGATCGGCGTTCTCTTCGTACTGACTGCTTTTTTAGTGACGCGTAGGAAATACTCCGGTCTGCAAGGCCTCCACACATCACAGCATGCTCCAACAAAGTCAACTCCAGGCCAGATTACCATAGAACCTTACGACTCGCCCAACTGTTCGTCTCACAGAACGGAAGCCTTAGTGTTCCGGATCCGATATCCAGCAGCGGTGCCGCCATGGCACGTGTACGGTAGGGCTGAGATTTGACCCACCCAATCCACTGTACGTTTGTCAGCGTACGAAAAAGAAGCGGTCATTTCTGTCGGAGAAAATTTGCACCCACTCTTCCTCGCCTTGGTGGAACTTCGAACTCCTTTTTCCTTGGATACTTCCTGTCTGGGTCGCCCTTTTCGCCAATGTCATGTCCGTTCTCCATGTCTTGGCATTATTCTCAAAGCGGTATCCCACGTCTGACTCCTCATTTGCACACCGTTCAGAGCAATATGCATTTTGGACTGCAAACCATGCAGGAAGAAAGGGCGTCGTCAACAGCCCTTCTCTGGACTCACCGCGCACACCGATTGGCCCCGCGCCTTGATTTCCGCCCAGCTGGATCTTCTTGGCTTGCCTTCAACCATGCTTTTGGGACCATGGGCGATTCCTCAACCCAACAGACTTCAAAAACATAAACGACAAAACTCTAGACATCCGCTTACGCCCGCCCTTTGCACTTATTATTCCCGCAGTTGTCCCTCTCACCGCGCTTGGCCTGCGCATCTTCGGCATTCGCAATGCCCCTCCTGCCGGTTTTCAGGGAAAACATCGGTACCCATATCCTGCTCTGATTTGCCACTTCGTACTGCCGTTCCTAGTGCGAAGCACGCACTCGGTGTCTACGGCATGCGACCTAAACGGTCACTTACAGTTATCCCAAAATTGCTATTATGAGCCACACTCCTTACGTCAACTCATTCATCGTGCAACTCTCCAACCCTCAATATAGAGATCTCCTGCTGCGCGACCCTCATAAACACCATTTGACTCACCACCATTTCTTCTCAGCCTCAACCCTTCATGCACCGTAATATCACTTCTTGCGCTGCCCAGGAACCACTTTCTAGAATCGTCCAAGAACACTAAAGCTATCTGCAGCGGGCCTTGAATCTCTCCAATAGCGTGAACCGAAGTCTCGCGATCGGAATTTTTCGACGTCTTGGCAGGCAGACGCGGCAGACAACCCCAGCTCAACGTTACTAATCCCAGGGTCGAAACTGCAGCCCCCAGGCTGCAACAGCCTTGCGTCGCCTGCTTCGCAAGGCAAAGATGGGTGACGCGCTATCATGTGGCATGGTGTACATGTCGAAAGTCATGTGTGCGTGCGTATATTATTAGACGTGTTCACGGGCTGGTTGGCCGCATAAGGCAGACTTCAACTACTCTTCACAGCATCATCGCACAGCAAGCGCATTTCACGATCCTCGCCACATCGAAGTCTTGGGCTTGGTTGCTTGGTTGCTGCTCCTTCTCTCCTATACGAAAGACATCTGTAAAGACGTATTAATTCATTTATTCGATTGTCGCTCCTTCCTTTCCTTCATTCAAGGTCGTCCTTCCTTAATCCTTTGATATCCCCCACTCGAAACAAACCTAAACCTCCAAAATCCAAGCTGTATCTCTCTTTCCACTCTCGAATCCGCAAAATGTCCGGAATCTTCATTCCTCCCATCCGCCTCCAGCCCTTCCAAATTATCCACGTACCCTCACCAGACGCAACCACAAAACACCCATTTTTCCAATCGCAGACATCGCCATCCTCACCAGCGCCGAGTTCTAGTTCCGCATATTCGGGGCAGACATCTCCTCCGAGCCCACAGAATAGAGGATAGCGGATACAACCAACTCAACAAGGGGGGGCTGGGGGGCAAAGTTTGGGTCGCGCGAAACGAGAAGGGAGGACAGACCGGTGTCCTGGAATCTCGCAAGGCATTTACGCTCAGGTCTGCCTTACCATGGATATGGCTTGATTTGATGGGGTCGCCTGGCTAGATGAGGGATTTGCAATGTGGAGGGGAGATTGGACTGGACTGGATGCACTGCCACCGCCTTCGGTGAACGCGAGAGTTCATGGCTTTCAGATCATATTCATATTTACATTCACGTTCGTTCACGAGGATTTTCCGATATCGTATACTGAAAGATTTTCACAAAATCATAATGAAGTTGGCATGGATATACAGGTATACTGAGATGACATGGGTCATGAGATAATGTTTTAATGCGAGACACGAGGAGGGACTGGAATTGGAGTTTGGTCGCAAGATACCACACCATTGATAGATATACCTTCGTTTGTGTCTCTTTCTGCATCGCATTTCTATAGCAGTTATAATGTAATTGATCGCCCCCATCATCAATCAAATGCACTTACTAGTCCCTCACTCAACCACGATACAATTCGCCCCACAGCAATCTATTCCCTATTCCTCGCACCCATAAGCCACGCTGCATAAAATATTGCAATCATCCAACATTACCAAACCGGGCCCATCTAATATCAGGTCAGTTTGCCTTCCACACACACAATCACCTGATCCACATCACCCGCACCTGAAGCCTTCCCCAGTCCTGTCTCTACGCTACCCATCCCTCACAGCCTCAAAGAAACCCCTGTGCTTGCTTCGATTCCACATACTGTACTAAAACTCAATACCCCTTGCAAAGGCCCTAGCCGAGCTCTCCAACCGCAGTAATTCATCCATCCGCTATTGCCTCTTGCCCCCTGCCTCGAACACCTAGCCTGTATGTACAACACATACCTATCTTCTCTGTCCTGTCTGGACTAGACTAGACTGAACTGAACAGCCTCCACGCTCAACGCGCGCAGCATGGCTAAGCCCACTGCAGCATCCTCGGCTGTTGTAGGATTATGATTCTGCTTCACGGACGCAGTCACGCAGAAGAACCCAAGGGCGGCACGGCATACTACTAATTTAGCTAGCTGCTTCGCCCTGCTCAGGTGAATAACCGTGATATGCGAGTCGAGTCGAGTAGAGGAATGGAGTCTGCCTTAATCGTTCTCGACGCCAACATGCCCTCAGCCCCTGTCTCGTCTCGCAGATCTTGCACACTAGTCAGCAGGGATTGTTTCTCTCTTTCGCAGCGGGTATGCCCTCATATCCCGAGCCAGGTGGATGCAATACTGACTCCCTCTTCCACACACGCTAGAAGGCATACAGACTTGTCTATCAGTCAAGCAGATACACCGAGTCCATCGGGGGCACCACCTATTACCTGTTACCCGTTGCACTCGACACACATCAACTCAAATGGCATCGCACTCACCAAAATTGTCCCAACCGTAGTCCCCGGCCGCCTCCTCGACCACCAAAACGAGACAATACCAAGCTCCTCCCCTCCCCAACCCTCCCGCCCGTCATACGTAGATATCTATCTATCCATCCAGCTAGCCCTCTTCTCCACGGTCTAACTAACCCCGTTTCCTCCACATCGTACGAATCCTTCCTTCCTAGAAATCCACATCCACCACCGAAACTCTTGCCCGACCATTCCTTCAATCCATCCATCCACCACGCAGTAGACTTGCTAACCACGCGAATATCACGCAGTTCTATAACAACACATATTAGCCAGCGAGGCAAGCACGAAATGCGAGGAACCGAAAGAATACGGACGTCCGACCCAGCCCAAAACCTTTTGCATTTCATTCAATTAATTCCACCCCCTCCCATCCATACCGTCCATACATGTAAATTTCGACATAGGAAAGGAACCGATTGCAGCCTCCATATCATATAGAACTGAACCTGGACACGTTTCTAGATACTAGGAACACCGATCTTGATCCTGATCCAAGGGACCAATTGTGACAGACCTGACTAAGAAGAGACAAGATAGCGGAGGGAAAGAAAAGGACAGAGCCAGGGACAGGGACAAGAATAAGGGAAGGAAGGACGGGATCCACGATAACGCCTTGCTTACACTGAATCAGAACAGAAAAAAGCTGGTTCGTTCCACTGGTCTGGAAAACAGAAAGAAATGTGAAAAGAGAAGAGATACGGGGTGTCGAATCGCGGTTGCACCACCGGCTACCTTATTTTTCCGGGGGTATTTCCCTTCAATGCTCCCAACGCTCCTGACCTTCTACACTTTTATTGCCGTCCCACATCCTTCCCCTCTCCCGCCTGTAGGCCCAACAATAAACTCTTCTCCTCCCCCTCCATTTCTCCCCTGTTCCCCCTTCCCATCCTCCCCAGCCACCCCTCCGCACTCCTCACCGTTCCATCCACTACCGCCGTAATTTGGCCCATCATATCCAGCCCCTCCTTCGCAAACGCCAACATCCTCTGCGCCCCCCTAACCTCCCCTTCCCCCTCGCCCGCTGTCGTCCTTGTTGCCAACTGCCATCTCTGCGGCACAGATAACAGCTGGGTTCGCACAACCTGCGATGCGTTTTGCGGGAGCGCACCACCCGTGTACCGGGACACGGATTGCACGACATTTTGCAGGGTGTTCCAGATATCCGAGGATAGGGATTTCATGCGTGATGCGATGGCGCGGACACGGGCCTCTTTTTCGCTTTCCAGGTCAAGGCCCTGAGAGTGCGATATGATGTCGATTTCCATTTCCATTTTCGAAGGATCAGACGACGAGGATGAAGCTGGGTCTGGGCCTGAATGCTGGCGATTGCGGAGTGCGGATTCGTATTCCTCGAGGACGAGTTTGAGCGCGTGCATGACGTTGTCGATGTGCTTGGTTGCCGAACGCAGCAAACTTAGACAGAGTTTCAGGCTCTTGAGGGAGGCGTCTGAGAGCGCGACGCCGAGACCTGAAGTCGTCATGATGAGTTGCGTTGACCAATTCACCCTTCGGTCTTGCGAGCTTTCGGGTCGAGACCCTGTTTCTTTGCCAGCTGCCGGATCGACGACGACAACGGCGCTTTCTTCGTAGTTCGGGGAGCGCTGGTCGTCATACGCGGGAAGAGATTCAGCGTACGAGGATTGAGAACCACCTCGTGTCCGGGACGACGCAATGGAGTCTTCGATGTCCATGGCATCTACGCTATCCCCAGATGTCATGACCCGCCGTCTCTTGTGTGCGGCGTCGGCGTCACCCTGCTCCAGGTCGCTCGGCCGCCTGTGCACTTCCCCGAGATATCTTCTTAGATTCTTCTCCACACCCGTCCTCCGGCCCACGGACGAGACGGTGTTGACGACGGGGGAGCCGATGTTTCGCTCGATGAGCTCGGCGCCATATTTCACGAAGCGGGGCGAGTAGCCTTTCGTGGCATTGTACGCAGATATAGAGCCATTGATGGTGCCGCCGAGCCAGGGGTGGTTGGTTGTTATGAGGGAGAGGAGGGGCTCGGGCTCGGCAGGGGGCTCGCGGGGGAGCGTGAGGGAGCGCGCTGTAGGGGAGCGCGCAAAGTCTGGACATATTAGAGCATGGATCGATGCAAGAAGTAGAAAGAAGGTACAGTACCGAGATTCCCCAGCCCCGACAATGCCTCCGCCGCCAACCTCACATCTGGATCTTCGACGCTTGCGGTGTCCATCGGACTTCCGACGTCCATGTCCGTGCTACTGCGGGGCAGACCCTCAGGCACCTTGGGAAAAGTCGCGCTGCTCAAGGGTGGCAGGCTCCCCCATTGCAGCGCCTCTGCATTGCTCTTTGGACCGAGTTCAATTGCCGGGAGGTGCGAGGGGTGTGGTCGAGCTGCGCCGGCATCGGGGAGGTCGAGCGATCTTATGCCCGGGAGGTGTCGGTCATTGCTCTGGGGAGGCAGCAGGCTGTGAGTCGGGACTGAGGGCAACCGCAGTGACTCGGGGTCGTGCTGAGTGTAGGCCGGCGGTGGCGGGCGTTCTTGTTCTTGTTGCATACTCATGGTGGAGCACTGCAGTGATCGGGTGACGTCGTGGGAGGGTTGGCGGCTCCGCGATGCGATGCACGCCTGGTCAGCAGACTCGAGGCCGAATTGGCGGTGCGACGGCGGTTGTCCTGACGTCTGCAGGCCCTCACTCTGCGGTAGACATTGGGGCCATGTCGTGGAGGTTGGATGCAGCGAGAGGAATCGTAGGGAAATTTGGTGCTTCGTGCTGGGTAAGACGGGCGCTTGAGTGCTGGGGGGGCCGCTGTTAATTTGTTCGTCGACCTTCACATGGCAGCCCCCAAGTCTCAGCATGTGACGCCCGCTAGGCCTGACATCCCGAACGCCACACGCGCCAAGCGTCCTTGCGTGGGCAGAGGGAGTCCCAGCCTGTCCGATAAGCCGTGCAATTTACCTGCGACATGCCAAAAGACGTATCTGAACGCTGCTTCTAACCTTTGTACGTTGCGCAAACGCTCTCTTTTCACCGTGAGAGCTGTGGGCTCGTGAAAGTGAAGCATCTGTCGATTAGCGCATCTCGCTGCCGATCCTCCATCATCGCAACTTGCCTATCATTAACTACACGTGCCTTGGGGGCCGTCGCGGTCAGTTATTATTAATGCTCGCCCTCTGCCGCCCTCTGCCATATCAACAAGACACATGCTTCTGCCTCAAGTTGATGCTGGCTGCTCCCGTTGCCTAGACACGCAATTGCAGATATCAGTCCACACATACATCTTCACAAGCGTCCGAGGCAGCCTCAGGCAGCTTCAGGCAGCCCGTGGAACCAACGTGCCTCTTCGGTCGGAATCCTATTTCCTCAACCACAGTTCTGCGTCCCACCTTTGCCGTGCACGTTGTTCCGCTCTCTTCTGACATCGAGCCCTCAATTAGCATCTGACCTCCATCGTCGAGAGCAACAGTTGCACAATTAAGTATAGAGAGCCTCCCGTGCTCATTGCATTTGGCTGTGGCTTGGAAGCGTCGCTCGGACGTTGAAAGAACACTGCGAACTCGATCAGCGTGTGCTGGCCACGGTAGCCTCACCTAAGGTGGAAATGTCAGTCGTCTTCCGCGTGGTTGCTTTCTTACTGATCTGCGAGTCCTGCGGCACCCATCGGCCACCCTCCGATGCCGGCCGTCCGCCTTATCGCCACCGTCACATGTCAGCCTCACAATTCAAGAGAAATTAAGAATATCATAACTAGTATACACAGAAGGGTATCACCACTAAACTTATCGCTGAACATTCCAGACCTCTCCCATCCCCTTATCCAGGATCCTTCTAACGAAGAAACTCCAGTATACAAGTGGCCAATCCATAATTGTAGTAGCCACTTCGCACATACTTAATTATCTCATTTGAATGAGAGCATTTATTTGGTTTAGAATCGGGGTGGTGCAAATTTGGTGATATTCTTCAACAAATCCACCTCTGTTTCTACACATGCTTCCACGAAGCTAGATATTCCAGGTATCCCATACAATTCCTCTATTGTCCGGGGTGGATTAGACACAATCAGAAGAATAGTCGCCTCTGATACAATTGGATTTAGAGGCGGCGACTTGAGCTTTGAGGCCACACGCTTGCTAAAGGCGCGTAGCTTGCTTTGGAATAATTTCGACCTTGGGGTCGGCGGCTCCTGTAGTGTTGGTGCTGTGAGAGGGTTCCTCTTGTGACACGGGCTGGGGGATCGCCGTTTCAGTGTCGGTGATGTTTCTGAGAGGGGACTCGGAGATCGTTTGCGTTTTAGTTGTGACAGTTTTTCGACTGGCGTGAAAAATTCAGTAGAGCAATCATCACTGTCATCGCCTTCATTGCCCTCTTGCGCGTCAAGCCTCGTTCCTGATAGTTGAAACGATAAGCCCGTGTGCAGCTGTGGCGTGCGAACCAGGTGAGAGCCAAGTGCCGGGGTTGAGAGGGAAGAATCACCGTTGTCAGCTGTAGTCATAATCGGCCTTCGTCTTTGACTTGTTTCGGGGGTCTTTGGCTCTTGAGGACAGTTTTCCATTCGCTTGGGTGGCCCAATCCCCCTCGCGCCGAGAAACTGTGTGATGACATCAAGCCACTCTGCTCCATACTTCTCCTGCTTCATCTTTCCAATACCTTTGATTTCAAGCAAGCCGTCGTTATCAGTCGGTCGCTGTCGTGCGAGATCTTCGAGGACAGTGTTGTGGGCAACCATATATGCCGACACTCTCTCGGATCTGGAAAGGCCCATCCGACGAGCAGCCAATTGCACGTATAGCTCTCTAGAAATCGCATCTAGTGGCTCTTTGGGAATATTTTCCTTCGGTTTCTTGGGTTCCTTGGGTTGCTTTGGCTTTCGTTTCTTTTCCTTTGCTTCCTCTGCAATTGTCTCGCCCTCAACCGGCTCATCTTCTTCATTCGCCACTGGTTCCTCTTTGACTCGGAAAAACTCGATAGGCGTTGTAATATCCCCCCCTTCTGTTGCAGGCTCAAGATGTACAAACTTAATGGAGGATAAGTTCATTGAAGAATACTTGTCTGCATGTATGGGTAAGGGTGGAGCAGGGTCCATCCCCATTCTTTTTGCGTTCATGCAGTGGAAAAGCATAAAGCAAGCATAGGCATCGCCTGCGGCATAGGTGATCTGCTGCTGGTTCAGGGTGTAGCTCCAATTGCTCGTTCTCACCTTCCCCTTCCACAAGGGTAGACCGAGATGATCTTCCACTTGCTGTGCAAGGTTGACAAGCCTCCTCGTAATGAGCTCAGGCTTTTCTGATCCAAAAGCAACTAAGCGATAAAGGTGACTGAGCTCGAAAGCACCTTGCGGCTTCAGGTCGAAGAACTTGACCAGTCGAGCGAAGTCGGCATTCAAAACAGAGACTCCCGTCTTGGTAATGTTCGGACTTTCGAGAATCTTCTTCAACGAAGGTGCGATGAGGTCGTCACACGTTGTCCCAACATGGGCTCCGATGTGAAACAGAGCAACCTTGTCTTCGCATGCGATTTGTATAAGCCCAATCCTGTCCTGCAGTCGAGTATGCTTGTCGGACTCCCAAGGCCATTCCATGTCGAATCCTAGGATTGGCTCGTCGAGGAATTGCTTTGCAATGGCCTCAGATTGCCATTTTGTCTTGCTGTACAGTATCTTAACGGCCTGGTCTTCAGGGCCTCGGTAGAGCTTATGACTCCACCATAACTTTGGTGGCTCACCACCGAGTCCTTGGTCAGGTACGACTTGTGGTAAATGAATTCGATATCGGAGGGGCCATTTCACGGTCTCTTCGGTCGGAGTTTCAACCGCATCCTCAGTGAGGGGCGTCTCTAGAGTAGTCATCAGTGCTCCTTTGGTCGAACGTTCGGCAATGAGATTTCCTAATAACAAATGTACCAACAACCGCCAACTTTGCATATAGGGAAGGATGGGAGTAAGGCTGAGGACTTATTGCCGTGTTGCCTTCGGAAGGGGCGGGGAAGATTGGTAGCCGCCGGCCCCCACACGGATCAGGCGGTGTGGCACGTTATCACGTGAGCATGCTTGTTTAATCTTCTGGTCACCAAAGAGGAAGACAAGCATCTCTCCTTCTCCATCTTTATTCCAAACTTCTCTCCAGTCTCACCAAGGTCCATTATTTGCCTTTCAAATAGCGCATTCTCCGCCTGCGACAGAATAATCCGGAACCTCTATGAAACATCGAGATGAGGATCGATGCAGGTTGTGCGATCCGGTGGAGCACCGTCAACTGTACAACAGCTAGATAGGATATCCTAAGTAATTCACAAATGTCTTTCAATCTTCCTTTCCCCCCATCGAAGTCGCCTCCCGAGCCTCTTCGATTCTTCTCATCTTACTCTCCTACTCTCCGTTCTATGCCGCGATCGAACGAGGTGTTACGATAGAAGATGTACGCATCCACCGCGTCGAATAGCGGCCCCCCTATTACCAAGCCGTGAAGACCCTCCCGTGGTCTGCCCAGAGTTGTACTTTCTCGTGGGATTCTCCAAGTCCGGACGACAAGCCTCGAAGACGTGTCCTCCGAAGCGCACATCGTTTGAGGATGGAAAGCTTTCACAGCTTAGCGAACTGCTGCCGGGATATTGGCCAGACCCTATTCAGTCCACCGAGTGAGCGTGGGGAAAGGCCGTATTTCGCCTTGCGGGTCAGTCGAAACAATGTTTCCTAAAATCCCTCAGAAGGGTTGGCACCATGTCACACCTCAAAGCACACGCAGATGTCTCAGCCTCATCCGTACCCCACACGTTGCCGTCATCCCAAGTTTGACCCTAAGCATTCCTGAGCCTGGAGGTTTCCAAGATGGAGCCAAGATGAAAGCCAAGCGTGCGGAAGCTACCTCCTGTGCAGCGCCCTTGCTGAATAACTAAGTACAGTCGAGAATCCAATATTAACTTCCTTGTTCAATTTCTCAATGTTTCGCTGTCCGCCTGTCATGTTTTCATTTAGTGATTTCTACGTCATCCTTCCAACTTTCCCATCTCATTTCAACTCCCGTGCTTCATCTTCCTTCAGCCGAACCCTCCGGGTTCACACACCACCGATATTACTTCGCACTCAATCTCCTCCATCTCCCCAAGACATATTCTGCCAAAATCCGAATCTCACCACCACTCTCTGATTCCGGTGGCGGCTTTATTAAAAACCACGCTCGCCAAGCCCCTGCAACATTCCTCTCGCGCACTTCCCGTTTCAGAACCCAGCATCTAACCCTAACCATGACGGAGAATTTTCTATGCGCCTCGCATGCCATGCAGTGTAACAAGATATGCTGCGGGAATGGCCGCACGCCATCTCTTCTGTTTCGAGCGACGCGTATACATCTATTCCTCGCATTTAAACTGCCCCAGAGGAAGCAGCCTCAACCTGACTTACATCTTCATACATACATAATTTTGCGGGGAAATACTTACGCTACTCTTTCTCTTGCTGACTCGCATTTGGAACTGGAATCCAGAGTAGAGATTGTACAATTATTTGCTGAAAAATGTTGTTCACGACTGCTTTCCTCGTTGCGGCGACCATGGTTGGTGTTTCGCAGGCGCAAACACCAACAGGCTTTACGCCTTCCGTCAAAACTAAGTTAGATGTGTTGTTTAATTCGACGGCGGTGAATACTCCTGGGCAGCAGTTGACGAAAGCTGGTACGTCTCGTTATATCCTCATCACAGCACATACGGTCGTATATCTAACCTCAACGTAGCAACGGCATCCCAGCCCCAAATCGCAATCACAAATGCAAGCAGCTCCGAAACCTTCATGTTCGTCATGTTAGATCTCGACGTGTACGTCTTTCTCCTCCCTCCCTCGTTCCTCTCATCCTCCTCTCATTCTCTCTCTAACAAAATCCCAGGCCTGGACAAGGAGGCAACGCAACCCGCCGCACACTCCTCCACGCCATGGTCACTAACTTCAAAGCAACCTCGCAACGAGTGCTCGGCTCTAGCTCCACTGCAACCTCCTCGACTCTCTTACTCTCCTCCCAAAAAGGGCCCGCCAGCTATCTAGGCCCCTCACCGCCTGCCACCGACACCAAAGCACACCGTTACGTTGAACTGCTATTCCAACAGCCCGCAAACCTCAACGTGCAGGCCTCGGACTTCGCAAACACCCAGGCTAGAATCGGCTTTGATATCAACGCATTTATGAAGACTAATGGGATTAAAGCCCCACTGGCTGGGAATTTCTTCACCGTGGATGGCAGGGCAAATGGGGCGGCGACGGGCTCTGGGACGGCGACGGGAAGTGGTGGGATTGCGAAGAACACCTTGCAGCCGTTTACGGGTGCATCCGGGAGGGTGGGTGCATCGCTGGGATTGGCAGTAATATTTGGAGGATTGGCGTTGCTGGGGGTTTAGGGTTTGGATGGATGAGGGAATAGTGGAGAGCGCGAGGCACAGATTGTCAAGGCTGGTTTCCTTTGATGGTGCGCGATTAAGGACGCTTATATGATACCAGTTCATCTGCTATAATTGCATGCTTGAGATGGACAAATGCCACTGCTCCAATGGGAGTAGCGTATGCGTTGGAGGCAGTCTGACGACAACCTTATCATTCACAGGTGCGCAAAGAAACGGCATATGTGAGATTACATACAGTTAGTTATCTAGAATCTATATCATGGTTTACGGTCGATAGTCATACCTTTTAACTTTCATTTCCTGACCTCGCAAGATGCTCCACATCCTACATGTCGGGACCTCGCATTTCAATCTATGGTCATCCATTATCCACCCCCCAACCGTTAGCCCAAGCCCCCAATTACCGTACCCATAACCGTTACCCAAACACCAACCCATCAAGCCCACATTGCCCTAAACTTTGTATCAAACTCCTCACGCAACATCTTGAACGCCTTCAATACATTCAATAATCCAGCCCCCTCCTCCCAAGCCGGCTTATCCTGCAGCTCCACTGCCTTAAGCTTCCTCTCCGTCTCCTTCGCCGCCAACTCCTCTTCAATTTCCTCTTCCGCATCATCATCCCAAGAATCTGCAACCTTCTTACTCTTTTTCACGTTCCGAATAGCAATATCCTGTTTGACTGGACCACCCTTTCCAGGCACGGAGGTCGTAGAAGCGGTCTCGTAACCTGAGTCATCAGGCACAAATTTGTCTTCTTGGCGCTCCTCTTCTTCGTCACCTTCACCGCGAACCTCCGTAAAGTCGAGATCAGACTCCGGGGTGAGCTTCATAAAGTTCGAGAGACTAGTCACAATGGTTGCAAGAACCATGCTAAAGTCGTTCAGGACAAACCAGACATCACCGCGACGGATACGGTTCGCCTTAGCGAGGGCGGTAGTATCTCCATGCATGAAGAAGTCATACAAATAGGCGTTGAGAGGCATCTCGGACTCCTCGGGATACAATCCTACATATGGAACGACGGCTTCTTCGAGGAATACACCGGACCGAGAAGTCTGGCAAAGGTCATGGATGGACTCGAAATTATCGTCATGTCCAGAGAGAGCCACGAATGAAGAGCGGACCTTTGTTGGCGGGCAGCGCGGCAGAGACAGCGCACACTCAGGGATTGCATCGCCCCCAATCTTCATTTGAGTGAGTGGTAAAGCATCATCTGGGTCTGTGACATGCTGCTCAACGAAAGTCTGCACGTAAGCCGTGAAGATACTCAACGTAGAACCATTGTGCTCGCGAAGGATCTTCGCTGCTTTCTTCGGGATTGGTGGTAAGAAGACGACGGATGGACTCTTTTTCACGACCTCTTCCACAAATTCTTCATCGGCTTGCCTGCAATGCTGACGGCCGAATAGGTGAGCCATTGTAAGCATGAGTTTACGAAGGACGCTCTCCGTCTTCTTATCGACCTTTGCGCATAGATTGTGGAAGAAACCATCCTTGAGCAAGGCGTGGAATGCGAAAGATGAATTTTCTGTAAAGTATAGATGGCTGACGCAGCCAGCAAAGTTCAGCGGGGCACCACTGGAGTCTAGGAGATACTGGCGTCGCAGGTACTCGATGGAGAACCGAAGATGATGAAGCACGGTCATCTTTGATTCCTCGCCGCCAAGGTACAGTCGTGGCTGGGACAAGAGCGCGTTGATGGAGCGGACAGCGAAAGGTGAGTTCTTCGACTCATTGAGAAGTGTAAACAGACGCAAGACAAGCGTGGTAGTGATCGGAAAGTGGCCGTTGAGGTCAGGTAAACGAGAGCTGATGAGTCGATGCACCTTGCTTATAGACACCCCATGGAATACAACATTTCCAAGCATGTCGAAGCCACGACGACCTGCACGACCAGCTGCCTGGCGGTAGTTTAGAGCTGTCAGGAACACCGAATCGCCAGAGAAGACCACTGTCTTACAAGGCATGTTGATACCCAAAGCGAGTGTCCCAGTTGCAACCACCACACGTAGAAAGCCTTTGCGAAACAGCATCTCGACCACCTGACGATATTTACGATTCATACCAGCATGGTGGACACCGACACCCCTCCGTAAGGCATCCAGCAACCAGCCCGGGACCTCACGCCGAATGAGTTCTTTAAAATATCGGGCTAGCTCCTCTTGGGTCATCTTCTTTGAATCGGCGAAATGGAAGCCGTCGACCGGATTCTCCGGATTGAACGAAACCCAAGGACTGGTTTCAGTGCTCGCAGTGTCTCGCATGAGATCAGCCTTAGATAAGGCTTCGTCGTCTCCACCGGCCCCTTTTTTCTTGGATACTTTTGGTGGTCCCCGTTTTCCAGCCTTAGCCACAGCCCTCTTCCATGCCTCCCAGGCCTCTAGCTTTGCTTTCCATTTCGGGCTTGACTCTTTCCATGCCGTCTCAGCTACCGCCAATTGGTTCACCAGGGCTCGGCAAATATCCTCACAGAGGCTTCGGTCATAGTTGAAAATAATACCCGGTAGTGCATCTTGCCTATGAAGTTCAACCAGCAATGGAAGCGTTGTTTCTACATTCACCCCGGATTCTCTGTCGGGGTCGCCATTCTCAATATCATCCCCCTGAGGTTCTTGCCTCTTCCTAGACTCAAGTGTCTGAAGGGGTCCACCGAGATCCTGAATGACTTTGTCAAAAGGCGAATCCTTATTAGCGAGCCATTCCCGTAACAGCGTCTTAAGGGAAGCCTCCCATTTGATAATATCGATTTTCCTGATGACACTCGGAAGCGCATTTGCTGGATCCAGGGACTTATCTACCTTAAATTCTGGGGTCTGATGCCTCGACATACTCTCCCATAACATTTGACAGTCGCGAGCCTCGAAGCTAAGATCATCTGGCATACCACGTGCTCGATTCACAAGACTTGCGACTGGGTGAATGAAGGTGAAGCCGCGAGATCCGTCCAATCCAAGACGAGCGAAGGCTCGAGAATCTGATAAGCCCTCGAAAGTAAACGGAGTGGGCGGGTTATATATGAACTTTCGGAGATCAGAATACCGATGAGGGTGTTGGACCATGACCAGCTCGTTTCCAATAGCTTTCTGTGTAGAAATCAGCCATGCGTTGAATTCCTGCGGATTCCCAATCGTGGCGGAAAGGGCGATAATCGGACATGGGGCTAAAAGCAGGAGCTGCTCCCAGATGAGACCGTCGTCGGCTTGGCCAATGCAGTGTACCTCATCGAAGATTATCCACTTCACTCGCTTGGACCATGCGTTGGCGTTACTCGGGGCAAGAAGCATAATCTGGAGGATATGCGGAACTGTTACTAGTATCTGACAGCCGGTCGGATTATTGATACGCATGTCTCGAGTGTGTATACCCCATACTGATTTTCCACCGTACTTGTACTTCTTCGAAAAGCGTGCTTGAACTTCAGCGGCGATTTGATTGACCAAGGCCTTCGTGGGGGCAACGTAAACAAGGATATCATCGTCATTGGACTTTAAGACCTGCTTCATAGCGTAGAAGGAGATGAACGTCTTTCCGGCCGAGGTTGGTGCAATGACTAGTAAACTGCGCTTAGCGTCAATTTCGTCAAGAACTTTCCGTTGCCATCCATCAGGTTCAAACGGAACTCGGTGATCAGGTGCTGAGTCCATGCTTCGTTCGAAGTATGGTCCACAATGCAACAATTGGAACTGTTTTGCTGACAGGGGAATGGAGAGATTAGTTACGGCAGAATTCCGTAGGGCGAAATTGAAAGCCAATGCCCGATCTCCACTTGGCACCGGAACCTCCAATTGAGGTAGCTTGAGGGCTTTTATGGTGGCCGTTAGGTTGTTGCAAATCGTTTTTGAGACTGCGCCGCGAACTTTTGAGAAAGAGCTGATCGTATCGAAGATAAGAGCCGCTAATGGAAGTCCCTGTTCCTTGGTGTCGTCTCCGCAATGCATAATCCACATGCCAAGGAGGACATGGAGCATATAAAGCCTGACTTCCGCTTCGAGGAGTCCAAGTTTAAAATCTGTATTCAAAGTTCCCAAATGCTGTTTCGCTCTTCGATATCTTACAGCTGGGAGAGGCTCGCTTTCGAAAGCCGCACAAGTAGTCTGCCATCCTTGGAACACCTTCTCTGAACTGGCTTCATCTTTGCTTTTTTTAGATGCGGCAATTCCCTCTATCATCGCTTGTTTCACTTTCCCACTACCCTTTTTGTTGACCTTGGGAGCTCCCTTTGGCTTGGCATTCTCCAACCTCTTTTCGCTTGGCAGAGGAGGCGCCAATTTTGAGTTGGCACCAGACGTGATAGTCTCCGGATCGAGTACTTTACCAATGGCATTTGTAAGGCTTCCAGCGTAAGCCATCATTTCCGCCATGAACCATTGGTTTCGACGACGAGCGAAAAATTGCTGCTTCTGAGAGCGGGCCGCGTGTTCTTCTCTCCCTTTAGAATCAATAGGTCGATTGCTGTTGTGCCAGTGGGACACCTCACGGAATATCTGTGCGGAGGTCGCATCGGTGATCTCCTCAGATCTGTCCACGGCTAAATGAACCGGAGATAAATGTGTGTCGAAGACGCTATTTGCAAAGGGCAAAACCTTGTATCCCTTGGGGTTTACAATTGCGCTAGTGCCGGGTTCAGCACGATTCCCAGCTGCTGATTTCCTATTGGATGCAGCAGAAGCTAAATCAGTTCCGCACACGAGACCTACGGCGTCAATGAGCAATTTATATCGCATATTCCTGCCGCATCGATAGTCATGAACACAAGCAGCAAAGAGTCTGCCATCGACGAGGTCGGCGATGTCGCAATGAGCTGAAAATTTGGAAATATTGGACGACCATGACTGTGAGTCAATGATTGTGCGAGACAGCTCACTGAACCTGGCCAGAAAGGCCTCAGCATTATTAGGTAAATCTGTAGTCGTTATCCGTCTCTCGGAGATAGGAAGTTCAGATAATAGAGCTGTATGTCTTAGAAGTGCAGATCCATATTCGTGCATTACTCCATTCCGAACGGCAAACTTGGAGATGCACAGAATCGTGAGATATTCACGCTCACTAAGAGACTGCTTCCGGCTTGAGTTGATTCGCTCTAAAACATCTTGGTCGACGGGGATTTCGCTTTCGTTTGCAGAAGAACTTTCAAAGATATGCTGCGTCAACAATCAGTCAGGGTCTACCAAAAGTAGTTGTGGGGCCAGAACGGATGCAGTATCTTACGGGTTCAGTCCAACCACGTCGCTTGCTGCGGCGAATACTTTCTAGGACAGTGGTGATGACTTTCGTATCGCGCCATTCAAGGCCATTGACCAAAGCAGCGTTATACCCCCGCTCCATGAACCAGTGAATAAACAAACGGTATATTGTTTTCGTTTGCATCTCATGCCCCACAACATCATGGTATTCATCCTCTAATGCGTCGGGGGTCTTTGACGTGATGTTCTTCTTGGGTAGAGCTCTGGACGATGCGCCATCGTGGCACATGATGAAGTACAAATCCGTGGCTTCGAGGTACTCTGCAAACGCTTTTGAGCGTATGGAAGGGAATACATGCACCTCAATATCTGGGTACGCCGATTTGAGATTGACACTCAGGTGGCGGATGATCACCGCTCGAGCAAGAAGATACTTTTCCTGATTGCCATCCGATGCAGAGGGTGGCACACACAGCTCACGATGGTTTTCGAAGAAAGCAACGTGAAAATTGCAACGTCGTGATACAAGACCACGCAGGAAATTTTCAACTGCATAGGTGGCGTGCAGCAACTGGAAGCCGGGGTCGAAGTCGAGGTGCTTGTCGGAGAAGCAGTTGAGCAGAATAGAGTCGCCCTCAATCAAGAACAATTCATTACCGGCATAGTCGCCAACAATGTCAACACGACGAGAGTAAAGCTTCGAATACCACCCGAGAACCTGGTGGAACTTCGTCTCTATTGCTGAGGAGGATGTGTCGGAGTCGGAGTCGCTTCCGGCCATGATCGCGAGTTCAGCCAGCTTGTGCCTGGGAAGACGAATGGTAAGTGGGGGAAAAGAGCAATGCAGTGATCATCTGGGAAAAAGGCGCTTTATCTTTCACACCAGTAAACAAATCTATTGTCAAGGCAGCGGTTGCACTACACGAAGAGGTTGGAGGTGAGTTTGTTGTCACTGCAAAGGATGCGGCACTGTTGTCAGTTCGAAATTTCTAGTGTGGTGCGCGCTAGCGTAGATCTAGACTAGCTTTCCCCGCTGGAGAGCCGCTGTGGAGCCAGATACTACCCACGCTTACCGGAAATCCCCGATGCCGAAGCACTGGAACCACGAATTAAAACTTCGATTTGCTGCTGAGCTCAAGGGGGTAAATGAAAGGCAGCAAGGAGATGCCGCAAAATTGCAGCCTTTGCTTAACATCTAAACATACTCTTCCCCACTGATTGGATGAGGCCCATATCTCGCCTTCCCACAACCAAAGACCTGAGTCCCTCTAGAAATCCTCCCTGTCGGAATCTCAGCACGTCTGGCTCCCGCAATAGACTGGGAGCTCCGTGTATCCGTAATAGTCGAATGCCTTTCTGGCAAGCTGATAGAGCCAAGGAAGCGTAGTACTTCCCTCTTTGCTTATGGAGAGGCGGAATTTCCACGGAGAAGTAGGGTCCAGTGCGGCACTAACACCACCTAACTTATCCCGCAGCCCAGCTGGGTCTTCAATGAGTTGCATAAACATGCCCGTATCAGCGTGAAAATCGTTATGGCAGTGCAGTGCCTATAAAAATGTAAATGAATGTAGAACGGCTGGATGAGGCTATCTTACCCAGGCTCCAGGATTGTCCGCCTTGATAGCAACGACGACCGTGCTTCCTTTCTCTACCATGATGGTATCTCGACGGGACGGGAAGTCGCTGACAGAAATCTGAGAATATGCGTGCCCATACTGTTCGAAGGGCAATACTACCCAGCCCTTCACAGCATCAAGGGTAGTACCAACTGGGAGTTTCGCTCTGCAACACCCTGATCAGCAATTCGGTGCCCGAACAAATTGTCAGATAGAACATACATAATCTGGAACTCGTGGCCATGCATGTGAACTAAGGATTGTGTTAGAGCTGTTTATTGTGGTTAATGGATGCGCCTTACTTGGGTGATCCCCTCTAAGGGATCTGAACGCAAACCAATGTACTTCACCTGCTGTTGGCATGACGATGGTTTGTGCCGCCTGCGATGCATTGTAGCTGTAGTAAACTGGATCCTTAAGCTTCGTATCATCGATGGGGGACCAGAGCATGCGCAGCATAGTGAATAACCTTGGTAGATCTGTAGCGAGATTCACCACCTGCTTAGGAAGAGAGCTATCTTGCTTATCCGGAGCTTCAAACCTACAGCATCTAGATTAAACTCTGTGGGTTCCATCCTGGGATGAAGAGAACCAGACTCACCGGGTTTGAATCGATCCGACGCTCATGACGCCATAGCCTTGTTGATCATTTAAAGTAACTTCGTGAACATAAGTTGATGAGTAATCCTTGGGCTTCCATGCCGAAATCCCGGTGAAGGGTTGGAAAGCCAATTCATTGAAGTTCCACGCGTAGAGAGGGTTGAAATGACAATTATCCCTCGTGCCACATTGACACCAACCACTTTGGGTCGTACGACACTGCGTTGGATCCACACCAATACGATCCTGATCTGTAAAACTAAGCTTTGGTCGGTATCTGTAAAATGGATCCGCTTTAGCTCCGTCGTTCCACGACTTCATCCGATTCCCATATCCACTGATCTCACTGGAGTCTGGATCAGTGAAGGAATTGCCGTCAGTGATGGAGTTCACAAGCCAACCCCAGGTATACTGCATATCGGATAATGCACTGTTGGTAGGGTTTAGCTTGCAGTAGGAATTGGCACTTTCAGGTACACCGTGATGGATGCGCCTATCGCTAATGACCATGATGCGCCTCTGCCTTATGCTTTGGTCAATGCTGACAAGAACACTGACCCGTTGACCACTCGCAATCTCGATGCCTATTTTTTTCTGACCTTTCTTCAGCATGACGCCATCGATCTCGATGATTTCCATCTCAATATCTCCTTGTATCCAGATATAGTACCGAGACAATCCACTCATGTTGACGAACCGGAGGCGATATCGACGATCAGGAATCAGATAAACTTTCTTTCGCTCATTGTCGGAGACTCCGGGTAGGACGTCGTTGTACATTTGGGCTGCTCAGAAGTTAGTCTCTATGTGCATGAAACAAGGAGGGAAGAAACTACCCTCTGGAGGTACTTCAATTCCGACCCCACATTTGGAGTCAGCGTAGTTCCGCTGGCTGGTCCAGAAGTCCGTCCAGCTAGGAACAGATCAGTCTTCTATTCTAAAAGTGGTGGGTCACGGACTCCAACTCACTAGTCGCTCAAAGTTATGGCATAATTGATATACAAGTCAGAAGTTAGCTCATAGCCGAAAGTGTCTGGATCCGTTCGGTCCGTAATGATAAAGGGCGAGCGTAGGCCTTTAGGGTACTGTCCTGGGGCCTGTGCTCGATGAGCGATATCCATCAGAAGAAGCATTAGTTGATTATAGACTAGCCACATACATGACTATGTATCCAGTAAGTACCGGGCTTATTCGTCGGAAAGTCGTACACAAATGTCTTGCCCTTCTTCACCCCACTAAAATTTGGTTAGCTGTACGAAGATCGATTTCCAGGAATCATGGAGTCGTACCTCTGTGTTAGGTGTTGCGGGCCGTCCATTAGATTGTAGCCCCCCTCCTGAAGCAGGCCATGGAAATGAAGCGTAACGTCTTCGTCCAAGTTATTCACAAGGGCGATCCGGATTCGTTTGCCTACTTCAGCTTGCACAGCGGGTGGAGGCCAGGCACCATTCACCTCAATGCGCACATGGCCAGTTGATCCAGTATTTTGCGTGATAGTCCAAATACAATCGTATGCGTAAGCTGTGCAGTTTTTACCTGTCATAGGGTCGTTGCCACCGCTGGGACATCGAAATGGAGCATAGGTGTCTTTTGTGCAGGGTGGGTTGAACTGTACGCATAGTGATCTCGAAAGCAGCTGAAAATATGCTAAGAAGAAGACAGAAATATGCCAGCTCTGTGTGGAGCTCCTAAAGTAGGGCATCGTGTTGAGAGAGGACCGCCTTGAAGGAATAATATTCGGAAGTTCGACGGGGCTTGGAAGGGAATATAATGATCCAAAGCGCAGCCTGACTTTATAAGAGATATGAACATTCTCAATCAGTATCCTTACCACTTAATCTAGAGGAGACTCCCTTCCACACGGAGTGGACTGGGGTCAATGAGACACAAGGCATGAGGGAAGCTGATCAAGCTCGAGATTACAGTTCTGGCCTTTCGAATTTTGATGGAATCCTTGTCGTGCAGTTTTCGGTGTGCTCTATGGTAAGGGTATGCAAAAGATTTCACGAGTACGAGAGCACTCAGAACGGATTACAGCAGGCCCATATCTCGAATGGATGTGGAGCATGCTGCTCACGACTTATAACGGTTAGCTCTATCTGTTGTGGCTGGCGATAACTCCTTCAAAGAGTGAGAGACTGTATGGGTATGCAGTTTAGCCTCGTAATAGAATTGCTTGCCAAGAGCAAAATGTCGCGAGGATGAAAGTTGAAGTCGATGGCGGGGCTGAAATACGAATGGAGATCAGCTTGGCCGCTGAGGCTACACCGTTTGTGGCGCTGAAGGCTGGTCTGAAAGTTTTCCGTAAGCAAAACTCCTGGATGGTTAAATATAAACTACTGAATAGAAATTTCAAAGCGATTTTGCATGTCAAGGACGTGATCTCTGTGGGAGAGTGTGAGAGGACGTTTCCGAGGGGGATTTGCCAGGCTCTCAGCCGGCGCCTTTTCACAAGCTGAGAGCAATCACCGCGCAGCTTGTCTCGCCGACTTGAAAGGGATGGATGGTTGTCTTGATGCATGTTGCTCAGACATTGGAAATGCCAAGTCTTCTTCCGCAAAGCCGTGCATTTAGCGTATGCAAAAATCGACGGGATTCTTGGCGCTCTGCGAGATTTGCACTCCTCCCCGTCTGAGTTCCTAGGTATAACAACGACGCAATTTCAATCTATAAGGGTCCTATAGTATTATCTCTCTTGTATGTAGAATCTTTTGCTGCCTTTTTTTTTAATTAATATTGCGTACTTGCTAGGATATAAGATGGTTTTTATTCTGCTCTTCTAAGTTTTTGAGGGCTCCCGTAATAGTCTTGGCATGCAAAAATAGACGGAATTCTTGGCGTTTTTGCTGAAATTTTCAAATTAGCTTTTTATAACAACATCCCTTTCTAATATAGAATATAGACATTAATATTATATAGAGAAGAGCTTATAGAGCTAGGTGCACGTTATTATTAAGAAATACCTTTGCGTTGCTGAGATATTAAAGAAAATGTGTTGGGGGGAAACGCAAATCTCCAAATCTCGCAGAGCGCCAAGAGTTCCGTCGATTTTTGCATACGCTAAATGGGTGGTATCATCCCAGCAGGCTTCAAACTAGCCCAGAAGATGTACGGGAAACTTCTTCAGCAACTGAATACCAACTTCCACGATCGACGATGACTTCCACTCGAATAGTTTGATGCCGAAGATGAATGTTATCAACATATGTTACGTTTGATGTCATTGGTTTGGCAGAAAAATGAAGCAAGAGATCATGCGACAGGCACAAGAACGTGGGGTAGGTAAACCATTGGAAGTGCCTCAGCTGAGGCGGCCTGCCTTTCTCAACAACTTCAAATATCTGTGGTGGAAATTGTCAAGCTCCTACTCCATTTACCCTTCCCTTGGCTCAATCATCGTTTCAAGTAGCGAGTAAGAGTCAATGGATCCGATCTGAATTGTCTCAGTCCTAAGCGCGTGCGCGAGTTTGGGCTACAAATGCCTCAGCCTTTCCAGGACCTTGACTGAGCTTGCAGAAAGATACAAGCAGTCTAGGCTCTCAATTCTGTCTATTGCCCAGGAATGCATAACAACCAGACTGGCTTGGTCTCTCATTGAGCGCTGGGCCGCGGAAAATTCTGGGAGCTTTGCGGATTACGACGATGTCCACGAAACAATACAGTCCACCCTCCATGCCGGCGTCCTGATCATGTCTGCTCTGGAGAGCGACCTGATGAGTTTGCAGAAGCCTTCAAATTCACAAAGTTTCTTGTGGGGGACCAAGATTGTCTGGAACGAACACGTGTTTCGACAACACCTTGATCGCATGAGAGGGCTAGTTACATCCCTCACCCTTCTCCTGGATACTTTAAAGCTGTAAGCGAACCCCTTTTCAGAGGTGAATTTGCTTCTGACAGAGAAAGCCCAACTTCCTGTGACGGGGTCCCACTTCTCTTGCCCAAACAGATTGTATTCCAGGATGTCAGTCAGAGCGTGCGGTCCATTGTTCCCTCCCGTTAATCCTGGATGTCAGGGACAAGAGCAAGCATGGATGAGCGCGAAAGTCTTGATCTTCGATACATTCCGTTTAGCTTCGAGAATGAATTGTTTTCTTCTTATGTATACAAGCGCTGTTTCAGGGTGCCCCGGAGACCTCGCCGATTTTCGACCCTACTTACGTATACTGTTTGCAAGGAGGAAGATGTCGGAGTTCCAATCCAGATTTCCGAGCACAGAATCCCCGAAGCAGCAGCGAAAATGCGAAGGGAAAGCAAGCTCTCTCAAGATGTCTCACTATTAATACTGGATCCTCCGTCCAAGACTAGCATGGATGTCGGGGCTACGTTGGCCAAAGAATCAGTTACATCACAAAAGATCGTAAAGACTGCTACTCCTCGCGTGCCGCCCAGCCCGAGAATTGGTGAAAGGGTAGTTGGGACTCGGGCGTTAAAATGTGGTGGGAACGAATATATCCCTCGAGGAGGTACATTTGCTATCCCAACTATCGAGAGAAAGAGCAGCAGGCGCCGCAGAACACTGGCAGTTCAAAGTTTCGAATTTGAATTCGCATGAGGTTGAAATAGACCTGGGTCTTTCCTTATACCTGTCCGAATAGCTTTTATTTCCATACTCATCCCGTGCCCCAGAACTAGGGCAATACTCTAAGCGTGCGAAGAAAGTAAACCTGATTTGTGTCGTATGGCTAATACTGTACATGTACCTCATCAGTGTTTCTCTTACTTGTCACTTTTCCTTGAATAGCATGCGTCCTCTTTACATTTTAGATCAAACCAGTTCATCACAACATCTGCCTGATTCGGAATATCATGACTGACTCCCGCTGCTTCATACGCCTCGAATCTCTTCCCATACTTATACTTCGTCCAACCTGGCAAAGGCGTATCCTTCGTTGTTTCAGTTGGCGTAGTGCTCACTCCAAACACGCCCGTCCATTCCTTGATCTCTTCCTTTAGATTTTGGGGATACAACACTGTATCTGCGGTCCCATGGAAAACCTGCAACTTGGGTCGGAAGCCCTTATACCCTGGGTATGCGTTCTTGACCATGTCTGCCCACTCTGTCCCATTCTTGATAATCTTTCCAGTAGCGCAAGCATCGTTCCAGACATCAAATCCATTTCCTGCAAAACAACCAAAAGCGACACCAGCCCATGCGCTTCCGGCCGCGAAGACATCTGGATATGATCCGAGCAGGACATTCGTCATCATCGCGCCCGAGCTCGTCCCAGTTACAAACACCCTGTCCTTGTCACCACCGTACTTATCCAACGTCCACCGCACCATAGATACGATTCCTAGTGCATCACCTCCGCCATTATGAGTTAACGATTGGTTGCTGCTGACATCCCAGCATTTATCAACGGTGTTGGGAGAATCTGGATAGATGGAAATGAAGCCGTATGTATCTCCGAGAGAAGCGTAAGGGCGACCATTGAAAGCATCTTGAGCAGACCCGTGACACCAGTGAGGTACAACCATAATCGGCGGTTTCGCCGCTAGCGTTTTGGGGACATAGATGTACATGGAGACATTCCGGGGGTTGGGACCGAAGTCTTTGACTTGAGTGAGGTTGGATGAAAGGGCAGACGCAATTGTTGCTACGCCAAGTAGCACAAAAAAAGAAGAAAGATGCATGTTGGGTGCTATGAGAAAGAGGGGAATGTAGAGCGAGAAGTGCGATTTGCATCAATTTGTAGGCCCGAATCTCTCGGATCTAGCCGTCCTTTATCCACATTCCGCGAACATTCCATTTTCTATTATATATGAAGATCTAGTCTATGACCCGGTTCAGAAAAACGGTTGTTCCTGGTACCAGGCGCAACCACTGCGCTCTCGCGTAATAAAGAGCACGTCAGGCGTATTTCAAATTCGGCTATTCCACTTTTGACACGGAGGTACGTTGGGTAGATGAAACCGGGATTGTGAATATGGATCTTTATACTACTACTCAGATTCGCCTACACAAGATGATGATTCGGTGGGAGGTGGGGATATTCTTCCGCTCTCTTCAAAAATTTATCCGAAAGAAAAGGTGTTTAGAAGGAGCTGTCCTTACAAGTAATTTATTATCATGTTTACTTTGGAACATGCGCTCTAGAGGTAGATTCGAAAATGAGATACTTCCTAATTCTTGGTCACAGGAACACCAGTTGAGATTAGTTGAGATTGAATGGTGCCTTCCCAATTTGGACTAGCGCAAGAAGGAAGGGCCGGGACAAGAGATTTCGGTCCCCACACTTCTTCCACCCTCAACACCCTGTTGTCCTTGCAGTTCATCAAGGGATGGACTTCCTTTACTCGCTAGATTCTATTATTTCCATGCGCGAGCTATTCCTCATAGCCGACTCCTCCTCCTTCTTGATATCGAGGCTAGGGTAATGAATCAGTACGACTTTCGTGACTGCTTGGTAGCGAATAGTACCCGTGCTCATAAATAGCTGTATGAAAGCCCCGGAAACGGGACGAGTATGGCGTCAAGATGCTGTCGGGTGCCTTCCATTACAGGGCATCCAGGAGTGCCGCTTCATGACCGCATTTAAGGCTCTCATTCTAGCACTTTGGGTCTTGTCGTGTTCTGTATAGGCGAGGCGCAAAAGAACAATCCACACGGTAGGACTAGTTTCAGCCGTTAATGTAAGCCTTAATCCATTCTATATTTATGTTTGGTCCAATCTCCGTAGTTGTAAGACCAGTGCCCACTTCTGACTCGGGTCTCGTAAGGCACCCCTAATACTTCCCCTCTCTAACCCGAAAGAATGTCAGATAGTACCATACACCGCGGTCCGGGCCAAGAAGACTTTCTGAAGGAGGCCACCATCTGGAGTACACTTGCAGACCTTCCGCGAGCCCCTTGTCTCAAAAAGACAGTCAAGAGAGGGATCGCCCGGACTTGCATAAGCTATATGATTACTCACGGTTGACAATAACGGATACCTCATCTCGACGCCCATGGGGCAGCAATTGTACGTGTGCTCACAAGTGACTTGCGCAGATTCCTTTGACCCTCAAGATTGGTGGGAATTCACCAGCCGCATAGTTCGTCGGTAAGTCGTAGCTTCCCAAAAATATCTCTTAGATCACCACTACGAATATGATTCAATACTACGTCGGGTATGGTGAAGGGGGGAGCTGTACTTGTGACGTTGAGAAGCTTAAGAGCCCCTCCTAGGACTGACACAAAATGGTGGAACTCTGCGACGTTAGCGATAACATTGTGCTCTTCGCCCCGCTTGAAAGCCAGTAATCGGAATTGATCCAGGTGTTCTCCGCCCAGCGCAGGCAGACTATGCAGATGCTTGGTCGGCATACGGTAATCTTAGCGCTTGCGGTTCCCACGTAGTCAAGTCCTATTAGGCCAAGTGAAGAAGTTACTTGAGACTGGCCTCGCGAAACAATACTCGGTTCATACCCTACAAATTCCCAGCGTGGAGATGCCTTAGCTCTTGGCTATCGCAAGGAATAGTATTCAGTTGATAGGGGGGTTTCGCCAGAGGAAGAAGCGTTGCGAAACCTTCTCCCCCAGCTCGGTTGGCGAAATGATGGGACTCAGATGCTGCACATATTGGGAGCACGGTTTGCAGATTGGGAATTCCTTTCTTACCTACTGTTCGAGTGCCGAAGTGCTACTTTACTTGACCACAATGTGATAGATATCAGAGCCAGTCGAAGCAGAGCGGACCCAAGCGCGCAGCATGTGTGTTTTGTGCGATATGGCTTCCAGCCTGTGGAGCCTCTGAAAATCTTGCTGTGTTTCCAATGCTGCAACAAAAGAATCAAGTCCCTAGGGCAATTTCCCAGTCTGCGCTCGGATTACGTGGATCTCAGGTAGCAACATGCTGTAGAATAGTGAATCGTGTGAGCTGGCGGCGATATAAAGGTACGTCCGCCTGCGCACCAATCAGCGGCCCGGGTCCTGCCTAAACAACAATCGCCTCGCAATCCAGATAAGGTCATCAACCATTCGATCAATACCATTCGCTGGCTCACTTGCGGTGTCACGCCCTCTTCCGCGCTTCGTACGGCTTGGGCGACGCTCATTTCCTGGTACGTGGATTCTCCAGGTGTAACACTTGGAGCTGTTATGTCGTGTTATCAAGCTCCCGTACCAGGAATCGAGGACGTGGCAGGTCCTACCATTGCCACTGCCCCCTCCGAATCCTGATCCGCAGAACCGTCGACGAACTGTTGCATCAAGTACAAGGACAGGCGATGGAGATGATTCCGTTCGAGCAGTACGGCTTGCAGCATGTTCGTCAAATCAGTCAGGAGACCAAATATGCGTGTGGCTTCCAGACACTTTTGTTGGTACATCCATGAGTCCAGGAAAGCATAGTTGAGAGCCTGGTCCTTGAAGACGGTCTAGATGACCAAGAAACGGGTTCTGGCTCAGAGAACACATATGCCATGATGCTTACCTACCAAACATGGGAGTCAAAGTTGGAAATGCAGCTGAGCTTTGACTTGACCGTTGTCCAAAAAGAAGCTGCAGTACAGCTCCTTCATCAACTGGAGCATATATTAGGTCAAATCGCCTCTGTTGGTAGACCGACAAACATAGGCGATCTCAGCAGAGTCAGCGAGCGTGACCTGCATGACGTATGGAAATGGAATGCAGCAATGCCGGAGAGCATTGACCTCAAGAAGGGTTTGTTCATTGGTGAGGCACTCAAAGCTAGTGGTGTCGCCAAAGGTGTCGAGGTCTACAATACACATAGGCCTGCAGCATGCACTGTCACGAGCACAGTTGAGAAAGTCCGAAGAGGGGAGCCTGATATCAGAGTTGGTGACCCCGGTATCGGCAAAGGTACTGGCGCGTTGGTTTGGGTAGTCCCACCTCGTGCGCCTGACAAGTTGGCTGCCATCGGAACCATAGGAGAGTTGTGGATTGGGTGACCGATTGTGGATGCAGGCTATCTGAATAATCCCGAGAAGACAGCCAGTGCATTTGTCGAGGACCCCAAATGGCTATTGAATGGAATTCCTGGGCGAGGGCCTAGTCCCCGTGGACGACTCTACAGGACAGGTGATTTGGTCTACTACAACCCTGATGGGCGTGCACATTAGTCATGATCGGCAACGTAATTGCGAGTGAAGGTGAGGTATTCTGGATGGTTAGCGACTCTCGTGGTGCGTGCCTATCTACAGCTAGAGGAGTGGCAGGTAACTATAGCTGGCCTGGTGGTCCGTCAATCCGGCCTTCGTATACTCCGTACACCACTCTAATAGAGCAAGATGCGCTGCATCGTCATCCACATCCAAATGGTCATGACATAGATACATGTATCACAGGCTAATTCCTCAAACAAGTCAAGGTACCTGATACGTAAAGCGATGTTTAAATCAACAACAATTGTTCGCTTAACGTGATACCACGGTAGGCAACGCAAACTAAACACGAAATCACGAATGTGGGACACGTGACATCGCGTGCCAACCCAGGCAGGTACGACCCACAAGGCCGTCAGGGCTTATGGGCCAGGCGGCAACGCTAAGGATGTATTATATCCAGATGAAGCGCCACCTGGCGATCCTCTTAGGCTCCTCCCTCTTAGAGACTCTCTGCCCCTCCATCACTTTACCCCTCCATCACTCTGCCACTTCATACCGCGATATATTGCAACTAGTTGTAAAAGCCTTGAATATCACACCCCACTCATCAGAAATATACAACCCTTAAGAATTCATAAAACCATCACCCCACAATGGCCTCCTCAACCCTCCCTTCGAACGGCCACCTCGTCAACATCGGCACTCACTCTCTAGCTCTCTATACTTACGGCCCAGAGCCTAGCAGCTCCAAAGATCCCGTCGTACTATTTATCTCGGGTGTGGCAAGCGATGCCCTCAACTGGCAAGCCGTGGTGCGGCTGTTGGGTCCCTCGCTGCGAAGCTACACTTACGACCGTTCCGGCTATCACAACTCGGAGTCCTCGCCGCTTGCTCCCTCGGCCGAGAACGTTGCTCTGGAGCTCTCCCTTCTGATCGAAAAGGCGCCCATTCCGAACCCTCTGATCCTTGTGGGGCACTCCTGGGCCGGCGTGCTCACGCAAGAGTACATCGCCCTAAAGGGAACTGACCAAATCGCTGGTCTGGTGCTTGTGGATGCCAACCATGAGACAGCGCCACTGGTGATGGACGTGAACGATCCAATTCTCTGGACTGTTGCCGCGGGGGTTGAACCATACTCTGCTTGGGGCGTGGAAGCAGAGCACAAGTTGACGCAGGAGGAGTGGGGCGCGTTCAGGGCGGCAGAAACAACCGAGAAGTTCAAGCTGATTGAGTGCAAGGAGGGGTTTGAGAACTACATGCCAAGTTTCGAGACGCTGCGGAGTAAGGAGCTGAGTAAAAAGCAGCCACTGGTTGGAGACAAACCGGTTTATGTGATTGGGGGCACACGAAGCAGGGATTGGAGTGGATTGTACAAGGCGGGCGTTGCTAAAGGTAACGGGACCGAGGAGCAGAGGAGCCATGTGAGAGAGTTGATCAAGACGGTCGATGCGAAGAATGAGGGTCTCATGAAGGAATTCTTGAAACTCTCTACGAAGAGCGAGCTTGTTTTCGCCTCCGAGAGTGGACACTTTGTCCAGATGACTCAGCCGGAAATTGTTGTTGATGGAGTGAAATGGGTTCTAGATAACTTACCAGCATCTTCTTTATTGCGGAGAATAAGTAACATTAACACTTAGCACTCGAATCTATGGGTAACATGTATGTGAACAATGGTGGAAAGAAGCTACGTCCAGGGCTTCCAACGGGCCGTACTACAGTCCGTACAAAGTGAACCGTAACGGTCACGTGTTCAGTATGAACGTACCAAGCTTATGAGCCGCACTGTATGTTTAATAATGCCCTGGGTACAGTACGTAACACAAGGTATATTACCCTTTTAAGAAGTTTTTATAGTAATTCTAAAAAAGTAGCAGGGCTCTAGTAAGCAGTAGGCTTATAAAAAGTGTTAGAGGTTTTTAGGAACTCTAATTTGCTAAAAGTTTTATAAGAACTACATTGCAAGGCAATTATACACTGTTAACAGTGTAAGCTTATAGTGCAGATTTAACATTTCTAGAGAAGCAGAGTGTGGGGCATATATACTATTTTCCTCGCGAATCAACTGTTGGTTGATTATTCGTACCTTTTTAGTTGTAATAGCGGAGTGGTGAAGAGACCCGCCCTTATACAGAGTAAGGTAATCCGCGTCTAGCTCTATTATTAGTGTTATAAGTAAGGCTCTTAAGGCGCTGCAAAGATAGTAGATGGCTATGACTATATTATATAACACCTATTAAGAGATTATAAGGTTAATTTTAATAGAAAGCTCTTAATTAATAGTGTATTGCTACTGTAGCATCTATAGAAGGTAGCTAGAGGAGTAGTAGGTTTATTGCAGGGGTTATCTTATACTCTGTAGCAGGAGAGTTCTCTCCGCAGTGCCTTAATTAACTACTAAAGACAAAACAGCCTATCTTATCTTTGTTAAGATTGCTCTTGATTTACTTAATATTCTAGCTACTAGTCGCAAGTGCAAGAGGTGTTTTAGTGCAGCTAGTAGCACATTAACTAATGATTAAACCTTACTAGAAAGTGTAATAATTAGGATTCTTTAACTCTAGAAGAACTTTCTACAGTATAAAGCAGTAAATAGTAAGCCTTTAAACCTCTCTGCTTTTATTACTAGAAATAATTAGCTATTTTATAGCTAATTAGACCTTAATTTTATCTCTTTATAAACTTACAATCTTAGCTATTTTCACTAGAGTACAGCGTACTTTAATTAAATTGTACTACTTGTACCTAAAATCGTCCAACCGTACAGTACTACCCCTCGTTGGAAGCGCTAGCTACGTCAGATACAGACCTATAAAACCGTTAAGATCTTGTGATGGCTAGTCCTTGCATAATTCAGAATTCCAAGAAACGCCTACAACTCCAAATCTCACAAGGCTATAGAAACAGAATGTAGTGGACAAGTAAGAAGTCTGGAGACTGGCGGATAGGGGCGCATTAGACAGGATACAAGACACATAAAGGAAGCGTGTGATTACTCAAGTAACAGAATAGAAACGGACCGTTTCTATTCTCTTTTCAAGTGCATTTGAAATTCCCTACAATCTTTTAATTCTTATTCTACCAAAAATTTTCTCCCTTCCTTGCTCAATGCACAATGTGAAGATGGAGAACTTCTACGGATTCGAGAATTGCCTTTGCACTGATAGGCAACCCCATACTAGTGGTAGCCACTAGAGGATGAGGTTGAAGCTAACGAAGAACCGCTGACTCCTGGGCCTTCTAGCAGTAGCAATGCGGATAGGTACGACGAAATCCACTTTTATTAGCAGAGCTTGCTCTGCTTATTATATTCGGGTTTGCAGAACGAAAAGTTTAGCAGAATCTCCTCTTTTGGACGCGCTAGTTAGTCAGAATTTCTTCGGATAAACCCCAGTAACGCTGTTTCTCTGTCAGCTTATGTGTTTCTTATATTCTTTTTTAAAAAAAATGTATACCTAATGTAAGTGCACCTTTATGCTAATTTGCATGCAGTTTGCTCCAGCATGCGTTGTGTAAAACATATTTAAATTATGGTTAGTTGCGTCTGTTCCACCTCTCTAGCCACATCGGTGTCTCGGGGATTGGCATC